>NC_030435.2:19742726-20002726 GCF_001660625.3 Ictalurus punctatus
CTAATGAGGAATGGGTAAGATTCCTCAGGAACACTGTCAGAAGCTAAGCATCTCGTTTGCAACAGGTCATAACAGCAAAAGGGTGTCTACTAAGTACTAAAGACGCTTGCCATGAACTGGTTGAATAATTTCGAGACTGGAGAAATCATTATAAGTTGCATTTTCAGCTGAAATGGGAGAAACCACTTGAAGCGTTCGTTGTATTGAACTATTTCTATTGCTTTTGTTTGATTTGTTCATCACAAATGATTTTGACAATAAACCCGATTTGCAATGGGGGCTGGATCATTTTGATTGCAACTGTACAAGCTGATGTATATTTATTTAATTCCAGTCTCATTCACACTCGGGCTGGAATAATCATAATCGTAATGTACTAACCTTTAGCATGCACATCATTTTGTTAAGACTGATCTATGATGAAATAAAGAGACACTGTGAGACATGGTGGAATTTGAAAACTTTATTGGAAATGGCATAAAATTAGCATGACTTTAGAAAGTATATATTTTTAATTGTGATGTAGGTATGCAACATAAAAGTGTATAGAAGTACACACATAAGTCAATTGTTAATTTAGTGCTATATTATACATAAATAAAATTTAAACATCTATGAAATATGCATATGCATAGATTCTTTTTCAATAAGGCATATTACCGCTTATATTTTTTATCTACTTACCTCGTGTATCTAGTCCAGTGTTCTGGAATAACCCGGAGACCAAAAATGCCATGATGAAATGTCCATGTTATTAATCAAAAGAGGCCCGAGAGCAAAGGTAAGTTCAGCAGAAACTCATTTTGTACTTCACAAAAATCTCTCGAGTCCCATGGTGATATTCTTATAGGTGTTTTCCTCTCACTGTGTTCAAGCAGAATGAGAGCAGCTGAACATCACTGTCTTCACTATAGTGCGGTCTGTCTCATCACACGCGCCTGTTGGGACACACTTGTCCTGGTCTGTATCGCTCGGGAAAACGATCTGTGTGTAAAGAGCAAAACAATCCAATAAGGAGAAAATATCACTATCATTATCATAAATACTGTATGTGTGTACAATCAGACTGACTGATGCACCTATTATCATTTAATATAAAAGAAAGAACAGGTTTTAAAAAAATATATTTCAGATGTAATAATAACAACCAGTAAAACTTTATTCACTCACAGTTCAGTTAAATGCATGTGTATCATTCAAATGTTATGTAACAGGCCATAATAAGTACAACGATATTGTATAATTGGTTGATGTATTTCAAAATGACAAAAAATGCTGAAAGAGAAGAATACTTCCTTCCTTCTAAGTTAGAATATACAGTGTACACATACTATATATATATATATATATATATATAAGACTACTACATACAACCCAGACCTCCATTTTGTAAGTGTTTAGTATGCAGACTTCCTTGCTCTTTGTCTCCTTTTTAACAACATATAAATGCAGATAATAAAAAAAAGAACGAAAACTAAACCGCAAATAAACGCAGTCTGACGCGCTTGTGAAAATAGACTCTTGTTAATGCACTCCAAAATATGACCGGAATACATTATAATTTCAGTATATTACATTTTTGTATGTGTTATGATGAATAGTTACACTTAGGTTACATCATGTTAGAAGTCATCAAGGATTTAATTAGATAGCGCTTTATTGGATGTTGAACTGGAGGCATTATTCACGTTTATAAAAATGCTTCAAAGCATTGCGACTAAATTACACTGAATCGCGAGCGTCGTCATTAAATTTTTGAATTCGGGTTTCAGAGAGAATGTTAGTGCTTTTTACTAGGTGTGGAATACAAGTCTGAGCTAAATGAGTCTCTCTGGTGTTTAAAACACTGCTGTACAGGAGGATGGAGAGGGGAAAGGCCAAAAAATATGATGTCTAAAACTCTACACACACACACAGAACATGGTGACCTCTGAGCCTGTCTAAAGACACAGGTCACCACACAGACTGTCTGGTCCCACACACACACAAACACACTCTGTCTGGATCCTCGACGTGACCTCTTGTTCTGGGAAGTGTGTCTGTCTGTGTGCGTCTGTGTGTGTGTGTGTGTTGGGGATGAAGGAAGCCCTTTGGGAGAAAACATAACATGGCCTCTGGGACAACAAGAGTAGACAGACAGACAGACAGACAGACACACGCACACGCACACACACACACACACACACACACACACACACACACACACACGCACAGTTGAGACACAGTGATTTGTTTTTTTGTCCTTCATATATCATATGTATATATTTATATATTTATATATATGACTTAAGCCACGTTATCAGCTGAAGAAATTCAAATATTGAGATACTATTAATCAAAATGTCTGCTTACTTTGTGATATAAGTGGTACATGTTCTCATATATATAAAATATTTCTATGAAATAAGAAGTAATACCTCACTGAAAGGCTACTTCCTGATTTTTGTTCATCAAATGAAGTTCAGCTACAACTATGATCCTGATACCCACTCTGATACACGCACTCACACATACACACTGTTGGCTGTAGTAATCACACTGTTTAACTGTATAGTAGCCAGAGATGATTAATGTTTCATTCCTTTAATGTATACAATAAACATTTTTAATCCTTCACACACATTTTTCGCTGCTTGACTGCTAACGAACGCTTTTCCGACACTGACCTAAGAAAAATGGTGCGCTTTTTGGAGTCTGTGAAATGAATGCAAATGACTTGAGTGCCTCCATTTGTCTTAGTATGCAGTGTGTTTCAGTGTTTCGGGTGTTAAATAATGCTGCATTATTACCCCCCCCCCCCCCCCCCCCCCCCCATATGCATATAATTTGTTACATAAAGTTGCCTGTGGACTGTGTAATGATTTTTGAGTCAAGTCGAGCCGTTTCTTATGAAAGTTTTCAAGACGACACCAACCCTACCCTACGAAAAACCCTACTACTTATACATAATGCAATAATACATACATAATACATACTAATTATACATAAAATCTTTACATTACAGGGTACTGGATCCATAACAAGGCCAGACAGGAGGGGGTGCCATTTGTTATAGTATATTTCCAATTAAGAGGCGTGTGTGTGTGTGTGTGTGTGTGTGTGTATGGGGTGAGACATTGGGATTTAGCAGATGTACCAGGGTGTCTAGGTCCAAGTGGGGGAATACAATTTGAACGAGTGATAGGGGAGGAAGGGTGTCTGGGTGCGAGAGTTTAATTATGTGTGTGAGGGTAAGACCGACACATTGGGCAGTGGTGGTTGTGGTTGTGTGAGTGTGTGTTTGAAGTGGAGAGGGGTGTATTTAGGGTGAAGATTTGGAAATGAATGTCTAGACTGAATTTAGTCTGCGTCGGCACTAAACGCTGTGTAAATGGTGATGTGAGCACTAAGCGGCTCTCAGGAGTCTGATGAGTGCTCTGTGTTTAACACTCCGCATGATGCTGATTGGTTTAAAAATACACAAATGTTCAACATAAGAACATTCCGCGTATTATGCGTGTTCAAAGGCAACTGCATTGAGGCCCAGATTTCTGATGACATTATCATGCTAAGTGAGGGGAAGCACTGAAGTGCAGAAAGTGGAGAGAATTTGACTGTGGGCTTTTTCTTTTTTTTTTCTCTATTCTGGGATTGTATGATTTTTTTTTCCCTCTAGTTCTCCAGTCACAGCCAACTGATGAAGCCAAGAGAGGCAGAGAGAAAAAGTGCTAGAAAAACGAGGACAAAGTGAGAAAGTTCAGTGCATGTAGGAGGGTGTTAGTCTGCGGTCCCGTTCCTCTCCTGAACCCCCCTCCTCCGCCTGGATATTGTGTGTTTCCAACAAAGACGTAGCCTCTCATTAAAAATCCATGTCATTGGATCACGCCTCGGCTGAATCAGGAGATTGTGGGCAGCTTTAAGAGGCCGTGACTGAGCTGTGAATGGGTGCCAGAGGACAGAAATGGCGGCCAGGCCTATGGGAAGCAGGAACCCGTGGAGAGCCGGGGCTAAGGGTCACTGCCTGTCTGTTACACCCCAGAAATCCTTTCTTCCCAAAACTCTGCACAAAGAAAGTTAACACTCGCTGGAAAGGATTTGGGGATGCTGCTTGAAAAAGCCAGGCTGAGGCATGACGTCAGTGTGTAGTACGGACATACTTGATTAATTTGCGGCAAGGTGGTTTCGATTTCACAGTGAATATCACTCCTACTAATAGATAAATATATTAACCAACAGACGCTTAGCTACATTTCTATACAACTTGTGTGAATTTGAATTTGTGTGAAGACAGAAAGAATTGTAATGTATTTAAAAATAAATAATTGAAATTGTCTAAAAGAAAGTATCGAAAATAATGACCCGCCGTCTGGTTTTGATGATTATTCACTGATCATTAATTCATGCTTATTTATTTATTTATTTATTTATAAAACTAATCCAGTTCCAGGTCTGATTAATCACTGCTGGCGTTGCTTGTTTTTACTCTTGCTGCATAAGTTTTAAGCTACACCCTCTGGAGTGGGCGGGTTTTACAAAGAAAAGTCTAATGAGAGTTATGGTGATATTACACTAAGCTAGCTATTGTACCCAAATTGTAACTGAAAACTCCTGAAAAAAAGTTCGCAGCGAACAACCAGAAAGTGACAAAAAGTCCCGAAACCAAAACCAAAAATGAAATTGTGCGAATGAACATGGCTCTCTGGATTTTTTTTTACATCACTGAACACAGCCAGTTTTGCTCTCTTGGATTCCCGATCACAGACGGGCGTAGCGTCGTTGGGATTCAAGCTGACAATCTCTGGACACTTTTCTGTTTGACCACTTGGAAGCCTTGAAATATGTTTGATACATTCGTAAAAAATAAAGGTGGCCGAAAAGGTTCTTTAGAGTGATGCCAAAGAAGACATATTTAGTTCCCAAACAAGCTTGTATTTTTTTTTTGCTCCATGAATTTGAAGCTTTTTGTTGTTGTTGTTGTTGTCGCTACAATAAACAGAATTTTCCAGGGTTTTTTTCACTGTGGTACAAAAAAAGGTTTAAAGATTCTGCAATCAAAAGGGTCTTTATGAAATGTTTTTAAAAATCCCTTTTCAACCATTTTTCACCCTTAGTTTTTATACAAATCTGATATCACCAAAACTGTGTATGAATTTGGTACAGTAACTGTAACAAGCCAACAATTGAGAAATGGTTTTAAAAATCCATGAACAAAACAACACACTAGCAAATTCCTATTCTCTTAATTAAATTTTTGTCTTCACACAGCAATTAGAAGCTTGCAGTCTGTACGTGCACACTGCAGCTGGATGAGATCTTTTCTAAATTCAGAACTGAACCATACAGTAGGTGTGAAGTGGGCTGGTGGGATTCTGCTGACGGTGGCCATCTTTGTGAGCCGGCTAGCCAAGCCCCAGCAGGACTGTGGAAAACCCCAGAGATGGAGGAAAGAGGCCACGCTCTGAACTCTTTGCTCTGTCCTCTTTCCTGTACACCTATAATAAGCACTCGCTCTGATCTGAAGCACAGCTTTAATAGAGCGTTTTTCACACGCCTTTTCATTATCTTTTTTCTAAGCCATGAAATGAGACCCACAGGGCAAATATGAGAGATAGTACAAATGGTGCACTGCGTACAATGTGTGCGTGTGTGCGTGTGTGTGTGTGTGTGTGTGTGTGTGTGTGTGTGTGTGTGTGTGTGTGTGTAGTGGTGAGATCACATGCAGGTGATTCTGAACATCTTCTGTAGAGCTTTGCTCGTACACGTATGTTCGGGTTCCTGTACTGATCTTTGCTCAGTAAAAGGACTCACTCTGTCGCCTCCCACTCCTGAAATTAGGACCCCTGGGTCCCGCTCCATAGCTGTCCGGTCCACGTGCCTAACAGAAAAGGCAGGTGGCACAGACACACTGCTCCTCACCTGGTTGCCCTCTGCTTCCAAAAATAAATGGATGATGAGTGAGCAAACCACTGGACCTTATTATTCATCACAACTTAGCAGATGTAACCACGTAGAGCTGTGCTGAAACTTTCTGGTTAGGAGTGAAAAGCTAAATTTGGGCTGAAAAACATGATCACAGCATTTACACTCAAAATAAAGCTCACGGCCTTGACTTTGGCATAATGCGCTGAACAAGAGTGTTTTTTTACACTGCACACTCTAAACAAGTAGGAATACAAACACAAGCCAATGGAACATTTGTTTTAGTTTAGTTCAGCCAAATTCAGAGTACAGATAGTCTGCATTATCATCATCAGCATTATCAGAGTACAGCTAGTCTGTATTATCATTATCAGCATTATCAGAGTACAGCTAGACTGCATTGTCATGATCATGTGCACCAAAATGGGTGTTAAATCGCACCTTGGGCCACCCTTGGATTAGTTCTTAATTAACTCAGTTCTCTGTTTAGGGTTTTACATAGAACCTATGTGTTCTCCCAGTAGGACAAACTGAAGAACGCTTAACAGTGCTAGTTAGAACCTTTCATTTTTTTATTTTTTTTTATAAGAGTGTAGTGCACTGTATGTGGTACTGCTAGCTTCACCCCTGAGGACCATTAAGTCCAACTGGACTACATAACGAGAATATTTAGTAGACTATTAGAAAGAAAGATTCCATGTAGCACCTAAAGGGTTCTTCAGGGGCTCCAGAGAGGCACAACATAAAAGCATTCGCCATTTCATCGCAATGTTCGAAAGTTTGAATCCTGATGATACCACAGCTAACCATGGCTGGGAGTCCAAGAGAGTAATGGGGGAGAGTTGGCTGCTGGGCCAGAATTGGCCAATTCCAAATTGGTGAGGAAAATTATACCTAATGACAATGTTTATTAACAAGGGACTGGAGGAGCTTTATGTAGAACCTCACAGCAGAGAGTTTCCCTTTCAGAAAAAGGCTCGATGTAGAACTGCTTTAGAAAGTACACTCCTCCTTGAGGAGTGTACTTGACTGGTGACCAGTGGAAAAAGGACAGTTCTGGTTTTCTGGTGTTGAATGTTCTCGTATTTTAAAATATTAAGATGACATGATTTCCCTTTGGTTTGCATGGAAAGGATAATTGTACTGTGCAAATATATAGTCATTTGTGGGCACAGATTAAACTGAGCTCAGGACAAGGAAGGATTTTTTAACGTTACATTATTTACTCACAGAATAAACCTGCACATTATTCATGTATTCCAATGACATATTTGGGATATTTTAGGAGTAGTGATATAGGACAGAGCAAGACAGAGATGAACAGAGCAAATGAGTGACAGGAGGTAGAAGGTTAAACCGTGCCCGCTTTTGTGGCGCCCCAGCTGAGCGGACATTTTGTTGACATGGGATAAGGTTTTAAGCAGTGGGTGGGAGAAAAAGGAGAAGCAGGGGGAGAAGTTTGAGGAGGGGGAGAAAGTGAGAGGCCGACAAAAGTGTCATTACTAAGCTTGATTTCACTGAGCGCTGAGATGATTAAACCTACAGCGAGAGGGAGAACGACGGGGTGTGTGGTGTTGGTGGTGGTGGTGGGGAGGGATAGGAGAAAGGGGGTTTGATGCAGGAACAGATCTATTGAAGCGGTGTTGGTGGAGGAGGGATCTTTTTTCTGATGAGTAAATGAAGCTTAAAGTGGTGGGTATAAAGGAATCTAAACCAGCAAGTTCAAGCGGACCACTCGCCCCATTCATGCTCATCCTTCCTCAGCCGGTGTTCGGTGAGGTAATGGCCTCTCCTCTTACAGGGGTAATGGCAGCCATGCTGTTTAACATCAAGTGCAGTTACAGTTAAGGGTCTTCTCATGTTTCAATAGCAGCGTGGATTATTTCTAGACAGCCATTAATTTGGTACCCCACTTGGGTTTGTATTTCTTTGTTGTAAAGAAACCATGCCTATGCATCTTGTTTAAATTTGGTCCAGACAAAGAAATAGCTATTTAATATTGATATAAAATGTTCTTAAATATTTGCTATCCATTAATCCATTAATATCTCTAAAATAAGCCACACATTGAGCTTTACTGATGCCGAATGTGATGTTAGGCTCTCAAGGGTGGGCAAAATAGTGCTATGCTCTTTTGGAGTGTCCTATCAAAACCGTTATCGAATCCTTACTTTCATATCTGAGTTAAAAGTACTGCAGGGACAGTGGGCTGTCAAAAAGTTGCTGAGAGGGACGGTTCAATACCAAATGAATAAGCACTGGAGAATCTCAGACTGCCGAAAATATCACACAATAAGTGACCAGACAGTGCAGTGAAATTACTGCTGCACGTCTCATTGTTTCTGAATAAATACCCATTGTTTTATTGTTCATGGGAATTTCTGCTTCGATCAGGACAATGTCAGTGGTTCTGTTCCATGTATGTGTGTTCATTCTCGACGTTATGACATGACTATATGCTTCTAATAAATGATTGTGGAACTAATGCCAGACACAAAACACCAGTGCAAGGGTGTCAATCAGGTTGCCACTGTGAGAAGGCAAAGACAGGAGGACCGGTCGACAAATTACGGGAGCCAGTAAGCATGGGAAATGTTTGCACTTTGAGCACGGGATGGATTAAATATCTTGCTTTCATGATATTATATCTCTGTGATATTTCTAGTAGGGAATGTGAAATGAGGGTTCCCCCAACCATGTGCTCTGTCTGTCTGAGAGCAGCATCATAAAAGAAGTAAGAACTTAAGCAAATATAGCCTCAGACTGATTATTAAACAGCCAGGCTCATTTACATTTGGTCCCAGACAGGCAGAGATCAGGCCAGCCGTGCAGAAGCGGAGACGAGCAGACAAGGACCCCCCCCCTTTGACCTTGACCTTTGCGGTCATTCTTCACCTGCTGCAGAGGCATTCAGGCCACCATAAGCAGCCCGTGCACTTTCCATGCGTTCCCACGGCCCCAAAAGCACTCATGAAGACTGAGAATGGTCTTGAACTTAATATTTATGTTTGCGTTTTGTCAGACTGCTATTGTCTGGTTCTGTTGGTCTATGGTCTACCAGCCCCTCTTTCAATTTAAGATTAATATTCTCAACTTTAATAGTGGCAATACCACTGAACTCATACGCGGCTGCTTTATGGACCGTTAATGTCTGCAATGAAGTATGGCAAGAGCTCATTGCCAGAAATGGCTCCTTAATTTTGAGACAACGAGTGGGAGAAAACATGAATTTTTTTTTTGTGTGTGTGTGTGCAGCTTTGCACCATCCAGACTTGCTACTTTCAGTTCAGTGAGCAAAGAGAGTCATTATGATACAGAGCAAAACTCACCATCTCTCTTACTGTCTACTGATATAAACCACCACCAAAAACAAAAATACAAACGCTACTTGTAAAATTCAGGTAAGTGTATCTATTAAAAGTAGGCTTGTTTGAATTCTTACGGCGCACTGTGCGCACGATCACAAACAACTCCTAACCACTACATTGTTTATTCTGAGACTATCCCCTTTTATTGATTGGTTCAAATATTGCATATGTATACCACTAGAGAGAAGGTCGGTTGTTCGATTTCTGGGTTTGAGAGTGCATGAAAATATTTTGTGGGAAGTCATACAGAGCTGATGTGTGGTTATTGGCATCTCTATATCAGGTCCAGAGGAGAGTTTCAAGATGTTTGAACGTGCGTAATTCATGGTAATGACTTAAACTAAAATCTACACAAGGAGCCGCCTCAAAATACAATCAATCCCTGCTTCGCAAGCATACTAAACCCCCTGAACTGAGAAATGTGCTTGTAAGATGCGCACCTAGTTCTGTGTGTATGTTGATTGTTCACTTTAAGTGTACATACTGTATGCCTAAAATTGAGCATTTGCTTCTTTGTTGCATCTGTGTTTGACTGGTCCTAATCTTCCATCCATCCATCTTCTACCACTTGCTCCTTCTTCAGGGTCACGGGAACCTGGAGCCTATCCCAGGAAGCATCGGGCACAAGGCGGGGTACACCCTGGACAGGGTGCCAGTCCATCGCAGGGCACAATCACATACACACTCACACACACACCCATTCATACGGTCCTAGTCTTTTTCCTTTTAAAAAAATCTCACAATCACACTTCTTAGAACTGAGGAGCTAAAATGTGAGAATTTCCAAGCATTTTTCAGAGAGAGCACTATAATGCTCAGCCATATGTGCTACTGTGTTTTCTTTTCCACGTTCTCAACATTCAGTAGATGGCAGACAAATCACCCCTGGCACATAAAGGGTCAACAATGCCGCTCTACTCCTTGACTTCCTGTGTTATTCAGAGGTGATTGGCTGTGGGCAGATCCTTGCTTCCCTTATTGTGCAGACCCAGTGGATTTGCGTCACCTTATTCTAAGACTGAGCATCTGAGAAACTGATCCATGTTTGTTTCTAGGAGGGAAACCCACAGAATTTCAAGGGGGCTCTGATATTAGCGTGATGGATCGGGTTTATTCAGTAGTGGTATTCCTCGAGATGGGCGGGGGGGCCGTGTCAACATGTCTTCGCATCTGTTTAGGATGGATGACACATGTGCAGTCAGGCTAGGCTGCATATGCAAATCACTTTCTCGCACAGACATATACGCCGAGCCAGACACTATTCACTCGTTTAACCCCGCCCTAAATGAACGCACACCCAGACTTGATTTGGGCACTATACGCAAAATAATGGGTTCCCTTCTGTCCGGGATAGACAGACCTCCCTGAGCACCCCCATCCCCCAAAGATGAACCCCAAAAACCCCCATGTTCAAGTGCAAACCCACCGCACATTCAGTGTAGAGCCCACTGAATCCCCCCGCCCCATCCTACTGCCACCAACACACTCAGCCGAGAGCAGACGAGCAATGCGGGAGCTCCATTTTATCGCTGTTGTGTGTCTATACTGTGCCCCTCCAACCCAGGCAGACCCTGTCTAGTCTACTCATTGCTGCCGCCATATCAAACCGTAACAAAGGTAGATCTGTTTGTCAGAGTGTACCTAATGATGGTGCTCATTTACATATAAGACGTTAAATGTAGTTATATCGACCATCTTCAGTCTAAGCTGTCTGATTTCTGCTATGGCAGACCACACGTAGAAAGGACAGCAGGCAGCTGGCTGACAAGACTGAGGTTTAGAAGAATTTTTTTGCTTTAATCTTATGTAACGTTTCATATCCAGGGGAGGTGTCAACTCCATTTTTCAAATACAGAATTCAGAACTAATGCTGTATTTTAGGGTAGGCTAAAAATGAGCAAGATGATGTCCCAGATTTCTGACAGCTCTTGATCTAAAAATAGGGCTTTCGTGTCAGAATTAGACGCAATTTCCAGAGCGGAGAAAATGAGTTTGCCACCTGCAATAACAGTCTTAACATAGTGTCGGTAAAGGAACTCACAATGAATACATTTACACCTCGATGCAGGAAGTGCTTTGACACTGCTAGTCATATTCATACACACACACTAACATAGACAATGCAAAGTGCTACTGCCTCATCAAAGCAAAGCACAGATATGTTGTGTTGTGATCAGAATGAAAAATCTGATCTGGGCGTTATCTTTCCAAAAGACCAAAAGAGGCAGATGATCGCTTACTGTATATCTGTTTTACCAATTACGGCAGATGCCAATGCTGGCATCAAAGGCATTATAAATTATTTATAGTGCCCACATGATGGCACTGATCTGTCCTAACAATAGGAGGTCTGAAGCGAAACAAACCCTCTGCCGCATGGCACATGTTCCCCACAATGAGCACGCCACTCACACAGATGGGTCTGACGACACACTCGCTGAGCAAATCTAGTGAGCTGTGTGCATAGTGATGAGGTAATTATGGTCTGTCTGCCCTCCCCGACTCTCCCCTTGTCTTTACAGTGAGCGATTTGCATACTGGGGGGATGTATTGTCGGTTGTCGGAAGAGACATCTAGCTCCCATATGGCTGCATAAGCACAGCACCCTCCCAGCACTACTGACAGCTATAAAATATGGCTAATACAGGGCATGAGATTAAAGGAAAAAAAAGAAACACGAAGAGATAGACAGATAGATAGAGGGAGGGAGGAAAGGTGGGGAAGACAGCGTTCTGTTCTCAACATGCTCCCATCGAGTGATTTTCATGCTTAGCCTTCATGCTCGCAAACGATTAGCTGCGTTCTCAAACCCCGCCAACTAAATGAAGGATATGCAAATGTAATTAGGTTGGATTTGCATATGGCTAACGGTCACACAGATGGCGAACAGTAACAAAAAAAAAAAAAAAGGCGCCGCCATCTTTTTGGAGGGAAACAGCCAGGCGGCAGCGGTGGCGGCCATTTTGTCTGTGGCTGTGCCAGCCAGATGCTCCTGGCGCCAGCAGTATGACAAAAGTGGGGCAGATTGGCATCACCGCCCCATAACGCTCTCTTAAATTAACAAAGGCACTAACACAAGGTCCAGCAGACAGCAGTACAACATGCCCGAGACAGAATCATGCAAGTCATCAGATGCGTTTGTATGAGAGTGTGTTCGTTAACTAATGTTTAATTGGCTTCATAAGCAATAGCAGCCGAGGTATGTAATGCATTATATCAGGAATTATATTAAATCTTATTTCTCAGTTACTATTCTTCTATTTACGAAATAAATAATAACAATAAACATCATGCAATCTTAAAAAACATTGTATGTTATTAAACTAGTATTAACTACTGATGCACCAATCCATATTTCACCATTTTCAATACGATTCTGTTATCAGAACTCTGAGTACTAACTGATATGCAATAACAATCTGATATTAATTTAAAAAAGTGGTGGGCTTTAGCACATAGTCATGAGAAATACTGCTTTCTGATTCCTGCTGGCTGGCAGGTGTGCATCAATTCCTTATATTAGAGATTCAAACGTTATTCACACTTCCATATCAAACATTTAACCATGACAAGGAACACAAGTAATGGTTTAAGCAAAGCCTGTGTTTATTCTTCACTGTTGTACAGCTAAATGAAAATGATAAAAAATATTTGATGGATATTAACATCTGTCTTAATCGGTTTAGACCACGAGTTCCCAACCCTAGTCCTGGAGTACCCCTATCCTGTACATTTTAGTGTTTTCCCTATTCTCAACAAGCGTGATTCAACTAATCAGCTAATTAACAGCCCTTCCTGAGTGTTTTTGAGCTAGGGAAACACTAAAATGCTACAATTACCCCAGGGTGTGAATGAGTATGTGAATATGTGTGTACATGGCACCCTGTGATGGACTAGCATGCCATCGAAGGTGTATTCCCATTTTACGCCCAGTGTTACCAGGACAGGTTCTGGATCAGTTACTGACGAAGAATGAATGAGTTTAGTTAGGTGTCATCCCTTACTTGTGTGCTGTGTTCATGTGCGAGAACTGGGTAGCGTGAGTCAACATCACACACATCCATGCCGTTGGAATTGGAAAATGTGTTAAAAATATATTAAATCCAATAATTTAGGTTTATTCCTACTCTAAACTATGAGGATATTGAATAGACTCACCTGAGCTGAATTTCTGATTCACTTTTTGAGCATCACATCTCACTGCCATCACTGTTCTTCTGGGTGCTCCTCAGTCTCTTACGCGCTGTCTCTTGTTAAGTCCACACCGTGTTCTGGAACCAGAACATGTCCCTTTTTCTGACTGTCTTGTGAGCTGGTTGGTTGTGAAAGAAGTGGCTACTACGGTTGAGGCAGAGTGAGTTTCTGGTGCAGAGTTGTGGAGCACAGCGGGATGTAATACAGCTGCTTTCCTCGTTCAAGTCTTGCCACTGAATAAGCAATGAGTTGCTCTGGGGAGGAAGTCCATCCTTGTAGATATTTGATATATCTGAATGATTTTTCTCACCACACAGAGGTGGAAGGTGACCTGGATGGACACAAGTAGCGAAGTGGCGCAAAAGTGGGGGAAACACAAAGCGAGGACCTTTGCACTTCCGAAAAAAAAGTTTGGATTGTAGAGGTTTCTCCACAATAACATGGCCTCGAGGAAAACCAGACACACAAACACATGCATGTGTAGGTGTGTGATTGTGCGAAAGATAGCATAGCTGTATGTCAGTATGTATTTGTATGTGTGTCAGCGTATATGACTGTGTGTGTGGGAGGTCATCTGGCCTGCAGGCTCAGGGCTAGGTTGGGTGATCCAGAATCAGTCTCTCTTTCCCCGTATTGATTTCTCTCTGAGCTCTGAGCTCCAGAGGTGCTGTTGACCGAGCGGGGTTCAGGATGCTTCTCAAGCCCATGACGCCTCACCCTGGCTGGCCTCGGTGCACTCCCACCCTTCCCTGCGATGGAGAGACGGACTTGCAGAGGAGGAAGAGAGCCGATGGCGGTGTTGGACTTCATCTCTGCCTCCCACTCTCTCTTTTTTTTCTTCTTCTCATCGTCTCTACAGAACAAAATGGAAAACAAAGAAGAGAGGATTCAGAAATCAGCATTTCGTCTCAAAGGGCTTCATGAAAATGATCATGCCTCATCTGTGGTTAAATCTACAAGCACCTGTAATTTATACAATGTGCACACTTTTCACATGCTTAAGGCTTGCTGGTTGTGTGACTTTGTGGTCAGTTTGGGAGTATACAGAAGTATGAAGGTGGAAGGGGTGGAGGGGTGTTGTGGGGTGATCTGGGTCTTTCAGACACAGTTCCTCCATTCATGAGGCACAGACATGGGTGTTAACTCCCCGTCTGTCTGGGACAATGGAGCCTGGCTAACATTTACACTTTCCTCACCCCACTGTTGGCTCAGGCCAAACCTCAGTTATTGTATTTAGTGTGGATGGATGGGTAGATGGATGAAGAGATGGAGGCTCTGGAAGTAAAATACAAAGTAGAAGAAAGTGTGTGTGTGTGTGTGTGTGTGTGTGTGTGTGTGTGTGTGTGTGTGTGTGTGTGTGTTGGGGGGCGTTTATGTGTTTGTCAGTCAAAAAAGGGGCTTTTTTTTTTTTGCTTTTGGATTTGGACTTGACTTAGAAGCAAGGTGTAAAAGAACGATGGAAATATTATGGTGTGAGGAATCTAGGGGTGTTTTTTTTCACTGCATGTTTAAACAAGAACTGTAGTTCATTTTCCACAGACATGAGAGATGACTGGACCATTGGTCAAAGTGACTGTTAAGCATGGACAACATGCTTCAATTAACATTGTTTCAACAGTGTTTCAGTTACAAACAGTGCTTCAAGCCGCAATACCGATCTTAAACAGGTACCAAAAAACACACAGCTGGAACCTTTAGTAGTGACGCAGAGGAAAAAAAGTACTTTACATTGTCATGTGTGGAAAAACTGGCACATGGACTAACAGTGAGTATTATAACCTCGGCTATGATAATAGTACCTGTGATGTTGTTATGGTCTGCATTATGCACACATCCACATAAGCCACTACACACTAAGCACAAGAAGCTTAGATAAAGAGGTGGAGACTAAAGTAGTGAGAGCGAGAGAGAGAGAGAGAGAGAGAGAGAGAGAGAGAATGCGAGCAGTTTCAGACATGAGGATGGGGTGTGAATCACAGGAGTCCTGCTGGGCCTTTGGCTTTCTGTTTCATCTGGAACTGAAATGAAATGAGTGACTAGTGCGAGACATCTATCTCTGATAGCATCTAGAGGATACAGCAAGGGCTGATAGCACGAGAGAGAGACAAAGGTGGGGAGCAGAGTGGGGGGGTAGTAAGGGGAGATCACAGCATACATGATAACGAAAAATAAAAACCCCTAAGGGTTCAAGAGTTTAAGTAAATCAAACGGAAAGCTTCACAGCACAAAGTAGTGCTCCCGTTGCTACAGTTCTGATACATTCAGGAAGCTGCGAGTACATTAACATTTCAGCATCTTCTTTGCTTCAACTGAGATGAACAACATGAGCACCTCAGAGGTGGCTGAGTCAGTCCCAGTGCACACATTTTCTCTGTCTCTGTCTCTGTCTCTCTCTCTCTCTCTCTCTCTCTCTCTCTCACACACACACACACACACACAAACATGCACACACCGCTCTTCACTCTAACTGCTCTTTATTTGTTTCCCCTATGGTTAACTCTGACAATTTGTCACCATAGCAACCTCCCCTCCTCTTCTCTGCATCCCTCATACCAGGCCTGGGGTGAAACTCACCTCAGGGGGCGAGTGAGCGAGAGAGTGAGGGAGAGAGAGACGGAGATAAAAAGGAAGACGGAAATGAATGGACAAAGCAAAAGATGGGATGTGCGTGTGCGTGTGTGTGTGTGTGTGTGTGTGTGTGTGTGTGTGTGTGTGTGTGTTAAGTGGTTTATCTCAGCATATTTCATAGTGTAGGCATGGAATACAAAAAAAAAACAACTAACTAAAAAAAACATCTGGCAAATCAAGTACCTGTAAGCAGAAAGTATAACGGCACGATTTAATAAAAATTTCAACATGTTTTCCCACTTGCCAATTCATAATAATTGGCATAGCTAAATTGTTAAGGTTAATGTTAGGGCTGCAATTAGTGTTTGTACCTTTTCTTTCAGTTCTATTCATATGCAATTGAAAGAAAACCAACCACGGCACTCTCGCTATTAATCTGCTGTTTGTTTTACTTTAGGAATGATTTCATTTGAATGATTTATTTGAGAGTTATTTCAGAACACAGAGAAATCGATACAGCTATAGGGATGTGACAATCAGATGTTTTGGATCGATGCGTCGATTTAAAAGGCAACGAGTTAAATGAATCACGGCAAATGAATCGATTAGAATTTATTATAAATCGAGTACTGAAAATGGATAGAAAACTTGTGTGTAAATATAATTAATATTTTTAGACTGATGTGTAATAATTTAATAGGCTAACAAGGTGATTTGCCTGTAACGTAGCAGAATCAGTGGTAGTGTCAAATATCTATGCCTTAAAAATCCAAATCATATTGTATTGTATCATGTGCAAGCCTGAGGCCTACACATGTACATAATATTCCGATATATATATATATATTAGCATTGCGATTCACTGGTTCATTGTTTCACTGATTCAGGTGTCAGGGCTTCTACAACTGATCTGTAATTGACTATGACAAATAACAATTAACTGACTGGACCTTTAAAGCTATTTTTGTACAAATCCCACTTGAAATTTCACTTCTTTTGCTGGTTAAGCAAAGCATATATGTATATGTTGTTTGTATCTGTATACGTTGCATAAAAATCTCTGAAATGAGAGTTTCTGTACTCAAGCTCCATATTTATGTTCCTCAGAAAAGCAAAATATCCTGATAGATAATGCATCCTGAAGAACTCTTAGATCTATTCATTTGTAACTATTGGAAGTTTCTTAGCTTTACGTTGTTTCAATGCTTTTAAAAATGGCGAGAAAGACGGATATTTATGGAGTCAGAAATAGTCATAAACCTGCGCGATAAACAGATTAATCAGAGCCAATCAATCCTGTATGTCTCTGTTCTCTACAGCGCTGATCTGGCAGACTGAAATGCGGAGCTTCACTACAAACACTATTGATCAGAAGAGCTCATCTACAGCTGAGCGTTTAGAGCCAGCAGCAGCAGTAGTGTTCTCTACTCACCCCGAATATGGTCTAACGCTTCACACTCGCAACATTACAGCGTGATCAGAGACATGCAGCTCCTCTGAGAGAATGGGAAGCTCTATGTTTGTTCCAGATACTTTGTTCCAAAACCCTGATGATTAGTATTGGTTGTTGTTTTGTAGGATAGTTTACTTTTATGTATGAATTGTGAATGCTTACGTGCAAACTTGAATTTAGATCTCGATCTGAGGTGGAACCAAAGTAAAGAAATATCTAGCCTTGGCTCTTGGTTAAAAACCGAAGAATGTTTGGGAAGGCATAAAACCAGAAAAGTATCAGGATTTTTTTCACACAGCAGGATTTATTTCCTAAATCAGATTTTTATTCTGAGTGTCCACAACAACAATGCGGTGTATGCTGAGTAGTACGGGCCAACATGTGGATTATCTTATTATGTTATACATGAGCACAATGTTCACTCATGATCCTGAACACCACAAAGTGGGTGGTGTACACTATGTTTGTAGCTACTACAGTTAGACAAAGTCCTGCCGTGAAATACCTTCATGTGTTTTTGTCTGTGTTGTATTTCTTGTTCATATTTCTAACGCCAAGAAGCGCATCGAATCACACAATGTCCTGGAATCCAATTTTGAACAATGTGTTTTCAGGTTTTAGTTAACAATTTGAATAAGGGAAAGTTCACACAATAAACCTAAACACAGCTACACTATATGTTCAGCTGCTTTAACATACAGTACATTACAGTGTTAGCTGTACGGTGGTTCTACAGTGTAGTTCTCTGTAGTTTTCCCAGCACAAGTCTCTCAAAAGCAAACACATTAATGTATGCCGCTGCTTTGTTTATCTAGCTCTGTATAGACAAAAGCTCCCAGAGCATGGGAATCACCTGCGCCTGTGAAATCGTTACCAGTATCCCCTCTTCGCCTCATTTTCTCTCAAAAAGCCTAAAGAGAAGGGCTATTCAACCTGGAGGCTGTACGCTCGATCTGCTCGCCGCTTTAACATTCTATACATTCCCGCACAAAGCACGCACTGATTCACACTAAGCATCCTCGCATTGAACTAATTAGAGGGAGTCCTCCTGTTCTTCATTTCCATTTGAATTTGGAGAGAAAAGCTAGAAAGGAGGCGGGGCGAGGCAGACGCAACATGCTGGCTCGTATTAACTCAAAAGACAGGCTTGTGTCTTTGAGTTTTCCAGGAACATGAAGAAGGGTAAACAAGGCATGGGGGAGCTAATTGAGCGTGACATGGCTGTGAGTGCGTTCTACAGGGGGAACTGTGGTGAAAAGCTCCGAGCACAAACGCTGCCCGAGGCCTTGCTTTAACGCTAATGACGACTGCATTATGCTAATTCGGAAGCGTCAGTGAATCAAAAAGGACCAAGAAGCTTCTTAAGCTTTCAGCAGCACGTTTACGAGGCACCCTTGATAGAATACATTGTGGATGTACTTCTAATTCAGCAGGTTGACAGTACGAAGCAATAAAAGTGCCAGATAAAGACTGAGAGGAAGTTACTGATGTTTTATACAGGTGCTGATGTGTTCCCGGTGGATACTGAAGTGAGGACGATCTAGTCGTGTTGACTGGAAGACACATATTAGGATTCAGTACACATCTTCTTACAACCTCTTTTGATATAGTGTGTGTTTTCAAGTATACACTGTGCCAAAGACCAAGCATCTACACAGGAAGTTCTCCACACTCAGTGTTGTTCTAGATTAGGATTTACAGAATATACTTCACGTTAGCTTGCAGCATTTCCTTTACACCATATTGTGCTCATTTGATTGAAAATTCATTATTCCAATGATTGGAATTCATATTCATATTTTTTAGCAACAGCCACACATTACAGAGATGTCTTCATGAAATTACAAACTCAAAACACACTCTGACCTTTCTGATGAAGACTGATGCTTTATGTCTAAATGGACTATTTCTAGGAGAGGATTCCAATATAAGTCTTAATTTATGGCGTGAAAAATGTATTAATGGTAATCCTAACTGCTTCTTAAAAATCTATTTGAAAGCTAAATGTTTTGGCATCACTATCTAGACATTAGATATTCTTCTTTAAAAAAAAAAAACGCAATTGGTGAAATTGTTTTATGGATTGCGGAAATAATTTCATACTCGATAATATATAAGGGTTCCATTTTCATAATACTTTTTTTCCCAAACCTCTTTCAAGTTCCCATGTTGGACTAATCTAAGCCCATTGCCATGCTGTCAGTCTGACATCTCTTCCACATTTAACGATGGCTAAATTCAAATACTAAGATTTGGAAACTACTCCCCACCTGACCCCCACCTCTGTCTTTCACACATGCGCTCACCCTCTGTTGGCTGCAGATTATGGACATAGATTCACAGATCTTATTCAGTGTTCCTCAGAAAGACATTCCAGCTAAGTTACTATGTGTTCCACTAACAGAGCCAGCCCCCTTGTACTAGTTTGAGTTTTCTGTCTCACTTGATCAGTCTGTCTCACCCCTCCACCACCCAACACACACAGTTCATGTACAAGGCCAAGTTTAGCTGCAGACTGGACTGCTGAGAAAAGGGTGCATATGAATAAAACAGTCATTTGTTTACAGTCTTTTTGCCCTATCAGCAAACATTTATTATATCCAATATTTTGTAAGAATAATTTCATTATGTATGATCAGTTTAATACTTAAGACCTTGCACGAGTAATAGCTGTCTGACAGAAGCAGGTGTCTGTCACTAACCGTGCTTTCTGTCTCACTCTCCGTCCCTCAGAGAGACAGCTCGTTAATTCGCACGGCTTCAATATTCTCTTTCGCTCCACGTATATATTAGAATTGTGATGTGACCCTTACAGGCTGTGCGACTGTTTTGCGTCTCGCTGGGCGTGGGAAAAAGAGCTCCACTCTTTTCACAGCTGCTTCTCCCTCTGCACCCCACCAGCAGAGGCCCAAATGCACCCTCACCCCCGTCTCCCGTCTCACCCCCCCATCCTTCACCCCGTCTTTTCCATTCAGCCTCCAGTCTGCTCCCTTTCAAAAAGCCCCCCCCCTTCCCTCCTTCGCTCATCGGCCTTCATAAATACATCTCATTATTCAAGCTCTAGTTTGCATAGAAATGTTAAAGAGGCCAGCCTCCTCCAGCTAAGCCTGCCGCTGCTAAACAACACCGCACTTTAAATAGGCTACTTTACTTTTTCTAACCCCCCCCCCCCCCCTTTTTTTACTTACAAGCCAGACACTTTTATTTTGTTTTCAATTTCAGCTTTGTTTTCTATCCGGAATGTCACTTTCAGAACTCCATTTTTACACTGTGTGCATTTTCATATACTTGAAAAGAAGTGCGAAATTACTAAGGGATAAACAAAAAATAAATTGTAGCATCTTTGCCCAGAGGAGTAGTGGGTGTGAGGTGAAATTAGCCCTCTTCTGTTCCACAGTAGGCACCCTGCTGTACATCCTCCCACACCGGCACTTCCCCATTCACCAAATTCATTTAGAGAGATTTATTTCCTCTCACACCTCATAATGTAGAGGGCATAATTTAAATCAACTTATGAGAGCCGAGCTGCAGAGCATCATATGCATACAAAGCTCGGGGGGGAAAAACCTCTCGACCAGTCAGACAGCTTCCTCTTCCATTTCGAATTATATTCTTCACAAGTGTAAAATATGACCATGCTTTAGAGCGAGATTTGGAGTTTATATTCGGCATATCCTGCTCTAAAATAGACCCGATGTATTTTTTATAAGCCGTTAATTCAAGACCAGCTAAAACTTTATGGATATTGTGTGGCCTGTTGAATGCCTGTTTGTAAACTGAATTTATAGAGTGCCTCCAAGCTTGTTAAACTCTCTGTTTCACTACTAAATATTTTATTGCTTCTAAATTCTGCTACTACAGTAGATCATAAAGGGATGTAATCATGGGTGTAGTTATAAGAAATGCACAGTTTGCTCTTAGACAGATTTAACAGCTACAGCATGTTCAGATTTAGCATCCGATGAGAGTGATGTGGTTTGATTTCATACTAAAATCATTTCGTACTTGTAAGAAATTATACAAACACTAACCCCGTCCATGTCCTTAACCTTAAACTTCGCAACCGTCCGTACATGAGACGATGTTGGTTAGAGCGCTGACCTAATCATCTCTAGAGCAATACTTCTGAAGAAAAGAGCTACTAATGAAGACTATGACAGCTTTGGGGCTGATACTTTTTTCAATTTAAAGTTGTGTAGAAACACAGGTAGGTTTGAAGCAGAGTATATGGAACAAGAACTGTGTGAATGTAAAATCTGTAATATCCATATTTTACAGTCTGAGCACAAGTGTAACACAAGTCCACATTGTGTTATAGAACATTTCTGCTCTATGGCAATGTTTCAGTGCAGAAATGTAGTGTACAAGATTAACCTGATATCATGCAAAATTCGTAGAATTGTTACAATTTTCTGGGACAAGTTTCCCCCCAAAACACAGTACAGTTCAGATCACGTAACTGGTAGACAGGGCATTCATTATGAATAATAATAATAATAATAATAATAATAATAAGAAGAAGAAGAAGAAGAAGAAGAAGAAGAATAGTAATAACAAAGGTATAGTAATAATCTTTGTGCTGTGATTCTCTTAGAGGAAAAGCTACAACTGATAATCTCACACCTAATCCTAAACATAACCAGTGTACAAATCTGCAAATGTTTGAACCATTGGAACAACAGTGCTGAAGCCCAGGTCTAGGAAATGTCTAGATACTGCAAATTCATACAGACTCAGATCTAAACACCAATAAACTCTTAAAACCATTAATGTAGAACCGTTTAATCTGTTGATGGTACAATTTGCTTGAATATTAGTCTATGGAGGGAGGGAGGGAGGGAGAGCGAGAGAGAGAGAGATAGAACAAAGAACTTCTTCCCAAAGCAAGTGGCAGAACAAATATTTATCTTATCTTTCTAGCAGTTGTGATTGTAACACCCTCTGAAACTAGATTCATACAAAAACAAAAAAACAACCTGTACCAGTATGAACATGATCATGATTTAAGATCAGTAAGTGTAAAGAACAGTCCACGGGCAGTCTCTGTTTGCACCTTGAGTATTGAGAGAGTACTACTTTGATTATGGTTGCACTTATTGTTTGCACTTCAAAAATAAGACTAAGAACAACTTAATGTTATTTAATTTTAAGTTATTTAAACTGTTTTTATTTTTTATGTTCAATTTGTGGAAAGGAGTTCAGTTAGAAGGTCACACACGGCTTCGATTAGAAGTTAGAAGCTCATGCACAGTTCATACACAGTTACAAGGTCTGAAGAGACTCATGTGAAATCATACAGGAGAAAAACCAGTCAGTTGAGTTTGTGCCAAAACCTTTTACAGTGCTTGCATATTGTTCTGTCTTTTACAGCATACAATAATTCAAACTCGAAAAGTAGAACTGAGGTGACATTCGTTACAAGATGATTAGTTAAAACATTTCAAAATACACCTGCATCGTTTTGCATTTTGTGACTTTCAGTCGAATAAAATACTATCGTATATTTCGTCGTTGAAAACTAGATTTCTTAAATATAGTGTTCAAATAGCGTCTCGTCTCGTTCTCGTGAACCCGGTATTGTGTATCGTCTCGTCTCGTGAGCTAAGTGTATCGTCACACCCCTACCGTGTACAAATTCTCTAAAGAGTGATGTCGTTAGAATTCATATGAATGGTGTCATACGCAAAGCTACAAAAGCTATGTATTAACTTTTCATACAAATAGTTTTGTGCACAATTTTTTTTTTTTTTTACAAATTCACAATCATAAGACCTCATGAACGAGCTTGAACTCTAGTTACAAATTGTAAACAGAGACATGTAGTGTGAATTTTGTTAATAATATTATAAACACATTTAAAACATGATACAGTAAATGGACTAATGACTAAAAGGCTCGTTGCCTTTATAATATAGGTATAACACTAAACATCAGTTGGCTGTAGATGGTTCTAATACACCACAACATTCATATTATCCAAAGTAATCCAGTCATTATGATGTGGATTGTTTTTACCTTTTATGTAATGTTGAGCATAGTCAAGTAGCTGATGAATGATCTTCTTGACTTGGTAACAAAACTAAAAGCACAGAAAGAATAAATGCATTAATATAGATATGATGTAAGTAAAGTTGAGCAGTATGTATTTGGATGATTGAGACTATGTTTCTGTAAAACCTTTTTAATAAACAATAAAATGCCATGCATGCTCTTTTCTTAGATTGTGTTCCTGAATAATGCATAATAATCCATACTGATGCTGATACTGGACTTCATCCTATATATAAAATGTATGCATATTATTTTGAGGACAGCAAAGATAGTTTTCAGTTCTGCATTGATTTTACACACCCACATGCTGTTCACATTATGTCATCCCGAAAACATTCACAAAAATACACATAAAGAATAAGTGACCCTCAGTAAAACACTTGCAGTTTTAAGGTGTCTGAACAAGTTGGCATTTTTGCACTTCAGGAATATATGAAAATGGCTTATAAAACCCTTAAACAATTAAACACTATCCCAAAACAAGCTACATTTCCCCCAACAGTATATTAGTACAGCTTTCAGAATGCTACCATCGCACTTTTCCAATATGCTCTGAATGTTCTTCAAGCATAATGAACATGCTATTATAAATCTTACTGACTTCTTCACAACTTTATATATTCACATAACAACCCATAATATCTTTTGTAGCTAAAAGTACACCATTTCCTTCATACAGTATTGTCACTTTGCTTTCGTGTAACTTATTTGATTTACTATTTAAAGGCAGGTGAATGCAGGCAATGAGAGAGAATGTCTGGAGTACACGAGTGTTTGTCCTAGCAGAGGATGACCTCGTACAAATACAGGGTGTCTCCATACACAGGAGAAGTGAACACATTTTTAGCAAAATGTCTTCCAGAATTTTTCATACTTAGTTTATATTATATATTTTTGTCAGATAGCCTTTAAGAACGCCTTTGACAAAAGATGAACGTATTAAAATTGTTCTCATGGCTGGATCGGGAAGCTGTCACAAGGTTGTGATGGACATTAACAGGAAAAATGGTGAACACATCAGACACGACACGGTTGCCATACTTTTTAACGACTTCAAAGAGACTGGAAGTGTTGTGCACCAACTGAGATGTGGACATTCACTAACACCCACTGACGTAGACACGTCCGATGTGGTGCTGCAATAGGCTACACAGTGCCCAATGTATGGAGACTTTTGGGACACCCTGTATATACACAGTCATCCATTTAATGCATAAACCGTAATGCTGGGATAAATGAGTATGATGTCATGCAGGCACTATACAGAGCAAGATGTTGTAGCTGTGTATAGTAATGCAGTAGAGTACATCTTTACAAATGTTCCCAAGTTATTCCTGTTCGGAATTTCCATATTTCTTATACGTTCTGTTTTAAAGGAGTGGAGGAAGGTAAGAATTTGACCGGCCAAAATATAGCAGACAATTTAGCTCCGTCACACAACAAGCACTAAGTTTTCCCCTATTGTATATTTCATATTTTCCCAATTAGTTGAACAGACTAATATAACAAGATTTATAATCTTGGATGATATGGAATATGATATTAATGTTGTGAAATAAATGCATACTGCTCCTTGTTTGATACTTTAAAACAGTCATTAGTCAGAGTAATATTCTGCAGAAATAATTACAACCACCAATAACAATGAACCATAATGAGTCCCATGGAAGCATTAAAATAAGAATATTAAAAAATAACAATACAACTAATATGGGTCGCTGTCCATTCAGCACTACACACCTAATATCAGACACTACCTCATGGGCATTTCCCTCTTTCCTTTGGTCACGGTCAGGCTCTGATCATCCTTTCTATCAACAACACGCCAAACAAACGCGCTGTTCTTCGAAACCCACGTGACTCTCAGGCGCAGACCAATCCGGCGACGCCGTGCGCCTCGCGACCATCTCACCACGTAACAGAGTCAACACCATACATAAGAAGATCGACCATAAAACAAAAGCGAGATGAAACACAAACACAACAAAACAAACAGTACTCTCTGGGACCATCAACTGCCCTTCATAAGCGCGCGTGATTTAACAGAGCAGCATCAACCGTGCAGGCTCCGCGCCACCGTTTTCACATACATGCCTTCTTCTTTCGTTCTCTGGTTGCACATCTTAGCAAGATATTTCACATATTAACACACACCTACTCATAAATGTCGGTAAAAGCAGAATTCACTTCTCTAGCGAGCAGCTTAACAAGCACGGGCGAAGCTCGCGCAGAATGTCGGTTCGGCGACCACCCCCCTTCCTCCCTCCCTCCCCCGGTAAGTCTCCACGGTTTGTGCGCGGCCCCTCCGTCGGCAGGTCTCGAAGTAGATGGAATTAGTTTCTACATTCGGTTCTCTAGCTTTATGATATTTCATAAACTCATACAGCTAGATAACCAAAGAGAAAAACTAATCCGTGCGTCTTAAAGGGGCCGTCGCGCTCCCGAGGCCGCTTGTGCCGTGGTCACATGGTGCCATTGCACTCGGTCTGTGTGTGTGTGTATGTGTGTGTGTGTGTGTGTGTGCGCGCGCGCGCGCGCGGTTTGTCGGTTTCTGTATGTGAGGAAAGGGTTCTACACACACTAGCGCACCCTCACTGAGGAAATTGTGATTTACCAGCCTGATATATATATATATATATATATATATATATATATATATATATATATATATATATATATATATATATAATTGAATTGAATGTTTGCAGACTTGCTTTACTTGCACAGTGCTAGAGCGATGGCACGCACACACCCAGTGTCGTATTAACACCTATAAGTCCAGCTAAGCACAAATGAACATAGTGAATAGTGAAGTGTTAATCCAAAACTGCATGACTTTAACACTTTAACAACCTTGAAGTTCAGCTTTTTTTGCTGTACATATGAACGCACACACACACACACACACACACACACACACACACATATATATATATATATATATATATATATATATATATATATATATATATATATATATATATAAACAGTCCAATTTCATTTTATCAATTTCCATTTGATCAATTTCATAAAATGCTATACGACTCCAAAAAGTCGTGCACTAATTTAATCATTGAGTCAAGCCTACACACACAAAGTTGGTAAAGCTACATCTACTATCATCCGCATTACACGTATGCTCAATAATATACTTTTTGACCACAGTAAAAGGGGATACATTAAACCACCTGCATTGCATTCAAAACTGTACGATCGCTCCGATTACTTACGCACTTCTATAGCGCCAAATGCGCAAAATCCGCGTTATCCTGATCCACAAGCCGGCAAAAGCAGAATGTCGCTGTATTCGCTCTCGGCTCAGTAACAAATGATGCCGTTTCGCATGTGAAAGAACACACACACACACACACACACACACACACACACTATCGAGATCGAGTGGAGGAAGCAGAGCGAGTGCTCTCACCACTGCTGTCCTTGGTCCCTGTGTCCCCGCCTCTCTCTCTCTCTCTCTCTCTCTCTCTCTCTCTCTCTCCACACACACACACACACACACACACACACACACACACACACACACACACACACACACAACAAAGCACATCATTTACCACGACACTAAACTGAAAGTGTACCGCTTTCTACATTACTTTAATCCACAAAATCTGCTTCATATTAAAAAAAGAAAAGAAAAAAAACAAGTAAAAAAAAAAATGATCGTCACTGATTTTCGGTCTCTAGGCTCTCTGAGCTCTCCAAAGATCGCACATTTAAAAATCAACATGAATGGTGTTCATTATCATAACAATAAAATGACTATACAATGATTCTGAGCTGGATATATAGGAACGCTATAAACCCCCAAAAGCACAAGTCTAAACTCAATGCAAAATCCACAGTGCTGAATTAACATCACCTAGCTACAACGTCTCTGTCTAATGTCTCAGACAATGTAAGAAATTCCCACTTATTTGCTTGACATGTTTTCACATCTCTTATACCCTGTTTAATCTATCACGTATAGACAAAATTCCTAGATGATTCTTCCTTGTACAAACACATCTGGTCTTTCCAGTGGAAAAGTCACAATCCAAAACTCAATTCTTCTTTAAGTCTGCAGGCCTACTCACGCATGCAACAGTCCAGATGCTTCTCTCCGTAATGGCATTCTCCATGGTTGCATGCCTATAATTTACAGTATGGAATGTACCACAGGACACAGAAAACGGGGGTGCTACTCAGGAGCACATACACAAATCTACAGGGTGAATTGGCGCTACATTTGTGTACAACCGGATGTGTCTGAATACTGATTCAGGAGTATTAATTCGGGAAAAACGTCATGGAGTCGGAGTCATCCATCAGTCCTGCAGGGCTTCAGACACAATCCTGCTCAGGCCTTAGTAAACATTTCCGGAATATATAGACTGATATATAGACTGGGTAGATGTATATTCACAATTTTTGATGTTGCAAAGCCTTTCCTATTAAAAAATATATTGCTAAAATATTACTAGAAGAATGACGCAGGCGGACTTCGTTCTTTCTTTCTTTCTTTCTTTCTTTCTTTCTGGGTACGTTTTAAAATCTTGTTGGTCGTGTCCGCAAATATATGCACTACAATCTCGAGGTGAAAAGGAAAAGATTCTTAATTGTAGATTTTGTGAGATTTTCTGTGACGCTGAGAGCTACGTGTATGAATATATATCATACACTTCTCATTTTGGTGTGCGTGCGTGCGTAAGTACGTGTGTGTGTGTGTGTGTGTGTGTGTGTGTACTATACACATTTACACAGTGAGCCGCTTCATAATTTACTTCGGCATTTTGGTGTCTAGATTTGATTTTTCAATCCATCATTTCGCATTTTAATTCAACAAATTCAACAAATATTTTGTTCCACATCCTCGAACATTTTTTTGTTTTGTCTTTAAATGTAATTCACTACAATATACAACGAGCTTTTTTTTCTTTTTCTTTTTAAAAAAAAAATTATTATTATTATTTTTTTTTACAAAATCAATCCTTACAGTCATTGCTGTATTACTACTGTACATCACAAAATAACACAAACATTAATATGAATGATAATTTAGTGGGCCTCGTGATTTGTATAGATTTTTATATACTTGATAGATTTTAACATTTGAATTATAGAAGGTTACATTTTAAATTATAGTAGAAGATTAAAGCAAAAGATGCTTGGATTTAGTTAATCAGAAATTGTGTCAATTCACTTTATATACTTGTCATTTTTATGGCTTTAATGGGCCTGTGTATGAAACCCTTAGATTATTTAATAATAATAATAATAATAATAATAATAATAATAATAATAATAATAATAATAATAGATTTATTTTTAAAATCTATTCCATATTACACCTATTGATGTCTATTAAATGCATGTAATAAAAAAATCATTAAAAAAATTAATTTTTGTCAGTGGATGTTTGTGAAGCTCCAAATTCACGTATGTTAAATAAAGAGTCAAAAGGCGTTGTGTGTAATACTGTTGTTGAACTAAAGGAGTTGAGACCTGTCTCTCTGTCCCTCTGTCTCGTTGTCTCACTGTCTCTCTGTCCTCGGTGCTGAAAGTCTCCCTCTTTCTCAGTGTGTGTGTGTGTGTGTGTGTGTGTGTGTGTGTGTGTGTGTGTGTGTGTGTGTGTGTGTGTATTAAAATGTCTGACATTACACTGTGTCCAATTTTTGTTGCTACCATAATTTTTTTTTTAATCAACAAATATACCTACATTTCAATTTATTTATATTTTTCATAGGTTATACATTATTATAATTGTTAGTGTTTTAGGTTAGGCATCCGTTTTCTATTAGTTTGCTTTACCTTTATTTTTTTGTTGTTTTTATAATTTAGACATCTTACATAATTAAAATATGAATAAATGCATAAAAGAACATATATTTATATTGAATAAATACGTAGAATTATTAAGACAGGAAGGCAGTAATTATACCAACAAGGTCACTCTCCAAGCAATAAGCGTCCTTCAATTTTCCTGAAACGACCTTAAATAGTTCTTGTTAGAAATAATTTTATTTCTGAGGATTTTCTTTTTATTTAGTTGTAATGATAATATAGTTAGAACGCATATGTTTTAGGGCATACAGGACTTGTTGCTTTTGTAAGGCCCATTTAAGGCCCTTAAAATAAAGTGCAACAATATCCTTACAGTGGTCAAGTTCATGTCTTTTTGCAGTTTGTAAATAATACAGACATCACTTACAAATTATATGTTTCCTTACATACAAAGCACAATAATGCATTCAATAGAAAAGGTGACAAAAATAGATAATATTCAGTTTACATGTCTTCGGAATTACATAGCCTAGCTAGGCAAAGAAAAAAAATCATTATTCTAGGTTTGTTTAAGTCTTCTTTTTTTAAGCAATAAAAGAGAGCCTTTAAAAATCTCTGCACAGTCTCCATTAATTTTCTCACCTCTGAAAAAAAATCTCGCTCTAAAGAAGAAAAGCCTGAGAAAAAAAATCTTCCCACAAACAACTGACCGAGAAAAAAAAAAAAAAAAAAACATTAACCCTGTAAAGAAAGAAGTCAACATCAAGTTCAACAGCGCGCGCTGTTTCATCATTAGCATATGAATACCGTCTGCGCTAGAGAGTCTGGCCCCGCCCCATTTTCCCAGGCCCGCGCGCTCCTCACCGCCTATTACAGCCTGTGAAGCCTATTTACATTGCACATCACTCATTTGTCCAATAGAACTGAAACAAATATGACTGCATCCCAAATGGTTCCTCGCATGGTTTCCCTTTATCAGTGCGGTGTGTGTGTGTTTGGGGGGGGGGGGGGGGGGGGGGGGGTTATTCGTCTATATTTTTTACCTCATTTGAACTTCAAATTCTCCCGTTCTGTTCAGAAATTAATTCTGCGTTTCACACATTTTCATTCTTCTTGCTAATTTTGAAATATTAGGCTGAACATTTCTGTAGGCTGCTATTATAGGCCTACACATTATGTCCAGTAATTCCCCCACAACATGTAATGTACTACTGTACACCCCTATTCGATATGGAACTGTTTGAGACACTTTTAGGACCAGGACTAAACCGTGTTGTTTTCACTAGATTTATTTAGAGGAAATAAACCGTTTTGCACTCGAATTAAACTTTGACATGGGGCACAACACAGTCCTCATAAGACAGCCTATAAGATGATACAGCTTATAGGATTTTAATTATGTAGCCCAAACGCTGAAAAACAAGGCTAGCTAATAGTAAATATATATATATATATATATATATATATATATATATATATATATATATATATATATATATATATATATATAAAATAAATAAATAAATAAATAAAAACCTACACCACAGCACTGACAATGGTTACATGACATTATTGACGTAGGGAAAAAGAGAAAAAGTGCTCACCGTGACCTCAAGTCGAGAGGAAAGAAGAAGTTAGCTGAGTCCTCAGAGAGGCTACATCTAAATCCCGCATACTCCCGCAATAAATACTATTGTGTAGCTTAGCATCATGTCACTAGGCGTATTCGGTTTGTTTCTTTCATACTGATTAATACAGAGGTATGTGGGTTTAGTTCGGACGTATCCATGGCGACCCGAGTGAACACGACGGTTGATATTATTTTGAATTATTATTAATTATTTTTGCTAAGCACTGCTGATTCGTTGTTGTTGTCTGCTAATTAGACTGTACCTATTCCCTTTCGGCTAATTAACGTGCTTAAGTATTTTCTCTTCAAAGGAGAAAACCGAAGCAACCGAAGGCGACGAAGGAAAGATGCTCGTGAGGGTGAGCGCGAGACAGGAGAGAGGGGAGAGGGGAGGGAGCGCGCGAGAATGACGTAGGAGCGCGCGAGGGATGGATGAGAAAGAAAGCGAGAGCGAGAGAGAGAGAGAGAGAGAGAGATGTGGGGGTGGGGACAAACTGTTCGTTAAATCCACAATACTGTCGATTTTCATCTGAGAGGACAAAATGGAGACTATTAATTGAATCTAATTACCAATAATGAATCTTTTAACGAATTTTCATAACCTTTTCTGTTTTTTTTTTTTTTTTTTTTTTTTTTTTTTTGAAATGACAGATTGTACACGGAGCTCTCAGTAAGATTTCAATTCCTTTTCCAGGCAAATCTGTAAAAAAAATATCGGCTTGATTTTCCAAGAACTGACATGTGATATGCCAAATAAACGAATGCTATGAGTAAACCAGGCCTATCATCAACACACGTTTGCAAGCACGTGAGAAACCTCGCGCCACTGTGCCGTGCAAACGTGTATTGATCTAATACCAGTCGCATCTCACCGACACCATCCCGTATTCAAAATATATTGCACTAATTAGTGTTCTTTTTCCATATAGATTATAAATCAGGTATGAAAGCATGATGTAGCCTAGCCTACAGAGCTTCCACAAGCACAGAGTACACTGCTGTAGTTACTGTTTCCAAAGCATGTCATTTAGAGGATGCAAAGCACATATAGCCTAGTGTACATTGCATTTTTTTAAGGAATGGAGAACAGGGTGCTATTTCAGACACAATGCAAGGCTACGTACAAATCCGAGCACCACAGGGTATCTCATTGAATAGATTTAGGTTTCTGTCGTGTTTATGCAGCAACGTGTGATTTTTGGGAGGAATAATTTGACCTGCTGTTTATTTGGACGATAAGTTTGGTGCTTTAAGGCTACTTATAAAGATAGAATGGCCCATTTTGTCGCTAAATAGTAAAATGATATAGGCCTGCACAGTATATAAACTAGCTATAGCTATACTATGTGTGAATACAGCAAACAAACAAACAAATACAAAATAAATAAATAGATAAACAAACAAACAAATAAATAAATAAAATATTTGTTCATGTTACTCTAGCTTTAAAACAAAAGGTTTATCACAGCGTTTAAAACTAATAAGCACATTCAATTCTATAAGAGTTGACTGTATTTTTGATTTTATTATTCTATTTATTTATTGTATTTATTTTGGGTCTGTCTTCATGTGTTTATTAGTCTTATCTCTGCCGTAACAGACTGTCTTGCAAATCTAAACCAATGCACATAAGGTTTTGGTTTGAAAATAAGGAGGTTTGAAAATATTATACCGAAGACAATTCCCAGCAAATTTCCAGTGCAGAATTAATGATCTCATACACCTGGAATTATAAACACTGTAGCAGTTAATGTAATTACTACTGTAAAGAAATTGCACGTTCTTTTATTCTCTTTTACTGTAAAGAAAGCGCACGTTGCATGTATCATACACATGACACAAATGAGTTAATATGAATGAAATGGCGTTTTTTCTCTCTCTCTTACGATCGTTTTTGTTCTGTGCCCCAAAATTAGACTCGCTTCAATGTTTTCACAGCAATCACGCATTATACAATGCGATGTGTATATTTAATGATTATCTAAACGTTCAACTCAGGAACATAGAACTGAATTCGTCATTTACTTTATAAACGCAGGCTAGTTATTTTTAATCAGCATGAATATAATGAAACTCGAATGAACAGAACAGAATAGAGAGAGAGAGAGAGAGAGAGAGAGAGAGAGAGAGAGAGAGAGAGAGAGAGAGAGAGAGAGAGAGAGAGAGAGAGCATCTACAAGAATAAACATTAGCATTACTGAAGATGGAGGCTATCTTTAAGTTTTACTTGATGTTTTGTCAGTTAGCAATCTCAGGAATTCTACTAAAACCCTCCTTCATTTGTGCCCTTGAGGAACCTTATAGGTTCTACACAGAACCCTGCAAAACGTGTTTGCCTATCAGAAAGGGTTCCAAGTAGAACCTTTTAGGAACCGTTAATTATCCAATGAACCCTTAAAGAAAGCTTTATAACAAAGTTGTGAAGCAAAATGAAGCTATAAATGAGCCTCACTATATTTAATATTCCTGTAATGAATTGATCTGAAAAGCAGTTTATAAAATACTTATATTATTGGAATACATCCAGTCTACATAAAGACAATTTACACAGCTATTTCAATCCACAGGATATATTGTAAGCAGATCGTTTTATAAAGGATGTTTACACTCATTTACATTGCTTTTGCTTGAACTTTATCAGAATTTCGAGTTTAGTGAGTGCGTATTACTTTATTGTTTTGTAGCCTTCTTACATTTTATTTAACAATAAGGTAAATTGTAGGCTAAGCAGATGAAAGAAAATGTTATTATAGCTTGAAATACAAATGAAATACAATAATCAGTTTAGAAATTCTACCAGTTTCAAAATGTCGACTTGAGAAATTGTACAAAATAATGTACATAAGAAACATGAAAATAAATCTAGGGTTATGTTTTTCTAAGCTGTGTTAATAAGAGATTAAAGTTAAGTTTTTATTTTCTGTTTTTCTATATGACACTAGAGAGTCCTGAAGAGAGATTATACTGCCTATACTGTATATTCATGTACAACAAAGTCAATTTTACTGTAACATTTTCACCTACAATGTTCAAGTAAACAGGTGAAAAGCTGGGTCCTATTCTTAATATCTGTGTATGCTTGTTATCATTTCTAATCAATAACCTTGACCTCTAACCTTGATCCATATTCACTGGTCTATTGATAATGATATCAATATAGAAAATTGATTAGGTTGATGTTCAAATTTCTTATTTTTGTTCAAATCCTTGTTTTGTTTTTGATTTTTTAAGTAAACGAAACGCTGATTTTGTTCAGCTGGTCAAAGTAGGTCACTCTGTGTGCTTACATTCAGCTCACATGCATTTACTTAACTGCAAATAAATAAGCCATAAATAATAATTATACAGTTAATAGTTGAAGCGAAATTAAACCATACAAATCATCTATAGCAGTGTAATTATGCATTTAAAAAAAAAAAAAGCTGTTACTTTCAATAACACTTTAACTTAATAACATTTTATTATAATGTGCAGTGTACAGTAACTTAAATATCTGTATGATATAGTACACTGCTATATAGTGATAGTGGTGGTGTATTTAAACATATTTGTATACAAAATATGTATATGTTTATAAATACATTGTTATACGATTATAGCAAAACTACTTGTATATAAAAATAGATTTATTGCCAGCTGTGTCACATCTAACACAGATGAACAGGAACCATAAACTGTTCAGTGTTTATTTTTCTTCTAGTAAGTCATACTTAGGCATAGTAAGCCGTATATATAAGAGGATGTATGAACCGTGAGCATCTTACAGTAAATAAAAAGCGTAATGAGAATCAAAATTGTGCTCAGACACTCTCAATGTTAAGTAAAAGCTAATAAACATTATTTGAACTTGAGTATAGAAATGTGTTTTAGTATAATGCTCTATGTGTATAAGATAATAGTATAAGTGAATATAACACACAGACACACACCGTCGCTATTGCCACTTCTTTTCTATGTTATACTATAATTCAGTATGAAAAGTAATGTTAAAAAAAAAGAAATGGAAAATGCTTTTTCCCCCCAAAATCATTTATATTAAAAAAAACTATGCGTCTACAGAGTATATATGATTTTTAAAAAGTATATGCAAGTACAATTAAATTTACCATAGCCTATACAATACAGTAACATAGTACTGTATTTTTGTTTTTCAATTTCATCATGTTTATTTCTATTTTTCTCTATTCTGAACTTAAGCAATAAATGGTTATAAAGAATTCTTAAAACATAAAAATATTATTACAAATTATTAAAGTATTAAAAATCTCTCCTAGTTGATATTTTTTGTATAATCTAAAAATTCAGCTTATACACTTGCAAGTTTTACCATTTTGGCTTCACTTTAAAATCTTTTTTTTTTAAAAAAAGAAAGAAAAAAAAAGGGCGATGTAAACCAAACCAAAAGTTACACATGTACACATCACACATCTGTACATTGTAATATGTGTAGTATGTGCTGTTTACCTAAAAATGTGTGTGTACTGTATGTTTACAACTTTACTCTAAACGAGTATTCTAAACGATTTATATATATATATATATATATATATATATATATATATATATATATATATATATATATATATATATATATGCATTTCCATGTAAAATATACATATTAAAGGTACAAAAGGTGTATCCTTCCTTTAGGGTATCAAAAAGGAAAGGACGAATTTAAAGCTATTTTTTGCAGATTGTAAAGATAAAGGTAAGTGATTAAGACATTATGAAAAGCATGAACAAAAACTAATGATGGGCTGCAGTCTCTCCTGTTTATGTTAAGATTACATTTTAAATTTACATTTTGTATCTGTTAATTAATACATTATGTTTGCCTTATTTACATCTTTATTCTAAGGTTGGTGTAAGTGCATACTCATTTATTAATCAGGCCACAAGGAAATACACCCAAAGAGCATTGAACACGACACTACAGCCTAGATTTTATTGGTAAAACTTAACCACAGATAAATTCCATTTTTTTTCCCTGTAACTGTGGTGCTGCTCTCTGTGTGGTTTATTTACCAGCTGTTTTTATTAATGTACATATTAATCATGTGAAAGAGAAGCAGGCATCCACCACAGCACCTGCACACACACACACACACACACACACACACACACACACACACACACACACACACACACACACACACACACACACTGTATTAAGCATGCGGCCATGATGTAGGTCCTTCTCTTCTTTAGCTGATGATTCAGACCTCCAGCCTGTACACTCTGCAGCTGTGTGCTCATGCTTGTTCACACTGCATTCACTTGCATCCAGTAATTACATTAGCTCGACAGTCTAACGCTGACTACTTTAACATTATTTAATTCAAGTCATCATTGAGCAATATGCCATTTCTGGAGTTACTTTGTTCATGCGTTATTACACAGTAATAACTATATAATTATAATACATTACTCTATTGTTGGACTTTTCTATATAATTATATTCGTAGTTTGTCTAAAATGTACAACATGTATATAAATGACACACATTGATAGTTGTGTTTGTGTTAGAAAACATGTTGATGTGGAGTTGTAGAGGTTAGATAAATCACTACTCGTGATACATGTAATAGAAATTTGAATTCGGTAGAAAATGGTGTAATGAGGTTCTCTAGCTCAGTTGTTGCAGCTGCTAATCCACACAAGTCATATGCAGTCTATCACATAATGACATTACTGCAAGCCTAATGTCAGAGAAATGTGGTGCACCGTTCAGATGAGCAGTAAGGGTTATGAACAAAAGGATATTCTAGATGACTAATGTATTTCCTAGATGAATAAAAGATTTTCTAGATAAGTAAAGGATATTCTAGATGATTAAAGGATATCCTAGATTACTAAAGATTACCCTAGATAACGAAAGGACTAAAGGATATACTAGATTTTTAAAAGATATCCTAGATTGCTAAAGGATATCTTAGCTTACTAAATAATGTCCTATGACTAAAGGCTATCCTACATGACTAAAAGGATGTCCTAGATTTCTAAAGGATATCCCATCTGACTAAATGATGTCCTAGATTACTAAAAGATATCCTAGGTTACTAAAAGATGTCTTAGATTACCAAAAGGTAAACTAGAGGACTTAGTCATAGAACATCCTTTAGTCATCTAGGACATAATTTAGTCATCTAGGATATCTTGTCGTAATCTAGGATATCTTTTAGTAATCTGGGACATCATTAAATCATCTAGGATATCTTTTAGTAATCCGCGACTTCATTTAATCATCTAGGATATCTTTTAGTAATCAAGGACATCCTTTAGTTATAAAGGAAGACCTAGATGACCAAAGGATATTCTAGATATCTAAAGGAGCACATGCAAAGGAGTAAAATAATAAAACAATCAACAATCATAAACAATTTGCAAAAGGATACAAGGCCTGGGTCAGTCCCACATAATTATGAACTTGAATATCAATTTAGCACGAGGATCTCAAAAGAGTTACTTTTCTGCAAAGTATGTCTAATTCCAAACCACATGATTTAGCAAATGAGCTAATGAAAACACTAGCTGGATGAGCTAAACGGTGCACAAAAACGGTGAGCTATTCAGAAGAAGGGAAAATGTCCAGATTACAATAACGCCGCCATAAGAAATATTAGTTGTTTTTGTCATGCCATTTTGTTTTCAGTGCATTAAAAACATAACCTTACTAATGTCCATAAACCAGATAGCGTATAGATGGTGTTCTAGCTATTGCATGTCAGTTGGTATGGAGTAAAGTTTACAGTTACATAGTATGTGCAGTGTCACAGGTTACTTCTGTCTGGATTATATATATATATATATATATTTATATATATATATATATATATATATATATATATATATATATATATATATATATATATATATATATATATATATATGTACACATACACACACGCACACACACTGTATACGTGTGTGTGTGTGTGTGTGTGTGTGTGTGTGTGTGTGTGTGTGTGTGTGTTCTAATATATCTAATACATCTAATTCGTTGGTTAGTTAAACTTAAACATCACGTGACATGTTGCTCAGCAAGCCTGCCACATGCACGAGCTCCTTTATGCCAAGCCTCACAGCGAACACACTGGAATGCTAATGAGGAATTATTATAAAAAATTGTGTTTTATAGCCTAATATAAAACGAAAATGCGCAAAATACTTTAAAGTGACATTTAAATAGCATACACATGCATGTCCAGTGTTAAAAATAAATAAATAAACAAATAATAAACAACAACAAGCATGCAAATAATTCACAGATGCACCCGAACAGCACACACGGCCATGCGAAAAGTTTACACTTCCCTTCCTAAAATTAATTTTGAAATACATGCTCAAAAAGAGAAATTCTTATTAAATTTAAAATTTTTTATATTTTTAAAAATTTTAAATTTGTTTGTCCAGATTTTAATCTTAATATTTTTTAAAAGTTCAATTTGATGTCCTAGTGTAACTGGTCTTCTAGTGAAACTCAGCAGTAGTGAAATTAGTGAAATAGACTTACACAGAGGAGTTGGGCGTGATCTTCGGACCTTTGGGAGAAAAAGAGAAAGTTTCCCTCCTCTCCCGCTTTTTAACTGAAGCCAGGCGGGAGTTTATGCAAATGAGCGGCGACCCGAAGTGGCGCGTGTGAATAGCGGCGGGTGGTGGGGGCGACGCTCGCGCCTCCGTTCCCACGCGCACGCAAAGCCCGACGGTCAAGTTCAAGCTCGCGCCCCGAACACGCCCCAGAGCGGCGGCCCCCATTCAGAGAGACTGAAATCACTCACTGTGCTCTAGGATGATTTAATGGCCTCAAGAATGAAAAAAAAAAACAACGAAAAAATATATATATATAATTGCACATTTTTAACTGTTTTGGCGCTTTTTAGAAACAGGCATGTAAGATGCAGTATGAATTTTCAAATACAAAAAATGTAAAAACCACTTATTTCATAATTTTGATAAAAAAAATAAACATTGTGCATGCAGAACTAGATTTAATTAGCACGTGAACATGTTAGATGCAGCTTATAATTTCAAATAGAAATGTTAAAAAAATCAATCAGTTTATTTGAATCATTCGTAATAAAATAAATATTATTGTGTAGATATATATAAATTCATCATAGTTTACATTGACAGAAGTGTATTTATTTAGGCTATGTATTTATTTACGTGTGCATTTATTTATTTATCTTTACGAATGGAGAAACAGATCCAAATTCAACATGACATCAGTGCAGTGTTTAACTTTTTTTGATGACATTTTTCCCATTTATTTATTGGGCTTATCTCCTGTATGAATAATTCGGTTAATTCTATTCATTATGTATATTTTTCTTTTAAATTGCATACCAACATCTAGTCTATATGTTAATAGTTTTAAAACATTTTGTAAACTATTTAGGACCTCAGGATATTCAAGTTTCAGGGTTAAAAAGGACAAAATCATCTACTACTACTACTACTACTACTACTACTACTACTACTACTACTACTAATAATAATAATAATAATAATAATAATAATAATAAATTCAATTTCCAATGTAAAGCTCCAATTATGTTTAAACATGAGTTCCACACACTTTCTATTTGTCAAAAATCTATAGTCCACATAGAATATTATCAACATGTTTCCCTGTACAAGATATACTGTATGTATCTAAGCTAAAGGATGTGTGTGTGGATTATTACAATGTATCTGAGTCAGCCATTAGTGAATTTTAAATGTACTATAGCTGCAACAACCATGCAACTGGTGCTAATGATGCAAAATGAAGCTCCATAGGTAAGAATAGATGTCCTGAAATGGAGCGGTGGTCATATGCAGGAAATCTTTTTTTTTTTAATTAAAATTTTAGAAATATGATTGATGAGTTTTGTTCAGATGTTCGCATGTATATGAGAAGACAGACTTGAGCAGATTCAAATGGTGAATTTTATGATCAGTGCTAACACTTCGTTCTTCAGCATCTTCCAGACTAAGTTCTTCAGAGATGTATAGCATATTGTTTTCTTTTCATCAAGGATAAGATCTAATGTCAGGCTAATCTAATCTAAAATCTTATCAGCAGAATGATTTTGTATGTACAGATGGAGATGTTTTAGTCTTGAGCTATGTTGAGTGTTTTGAGTATTTTTTTTTTCTTTTAAATATATGTGATTATATATGTGCTATATGTGATTATCCACAGACACAACATACTACATTTTGGAAGCAGGTTAGACAATATAGTTAGACGCATGCAACTGATTCTCAATAGAAAATCCAAATGGCTATTAAAATAAAAAAAAAAAATACTCAGAGCTGTCCATGAGGTTTAAACCCACGTGGGCATTTGTCCATAAAAGCTTACGTCTAACAATTGAATCTCTCAAGCATCCTGGTTTGTGGAAATCTGTCATTTTATTTATACAACGTAATTCTTTACTATAATTTCATTTCATTTCTACGTATAACTAAAGCAGAGCTGATTAAAAGGAATAGCTACTAATCTCCACACTTCCTCAAATTTACACCCGTGAACATTTACTGATTTTTGCTAATTAATGTCTGGATTAAGATTCGTACCCATAGTCTCACTTTGCCTGTGAGAATGTCTGGGTTTCCATCTCTCCAGCCCTCATATATATTCCTGGTGTGTGTGCATTGTGTTTGTGTGTCTGAAGGGTGTGAGATTTTTATGTATGTTCATGTATATGTGTGTGTGTGTGTGGGGGGGGGGATTCTTTCACACACTCTCAGGCTCATTTGCATGTATTGAAATGTGGGATAAAGAACGAACATGCACACATCAGACAGATGACTGGCACACACTGAGGGTGTTTCCCAGACATGTCTGTCCATGAGAGTGTGTGTGAGGCGTGTGTGTGTGTGTGTGTGTGTGTGTGAGAGAGAGAGAGAGAGAAAGAGAGAAAGAGAGAGGAAGAAGGAAAGAGACCAGACTTAATACAAAATGATTAGCATTATTAATGATCATTGGTTATTATAGAGCCGTGTATAAAACTCTGACTGATATTATACAGTATATTGTGTGTTTCCAATCTCTTCATGAAGTCACAAATATATAGAAGGAAATAACGCAAGTCATCAATTTTCATTAGAAATTTGTTGACACAGAACATTAACTGATATCACAGATATTCTGTCATTTGTAGGACTTTGGGAAATCCTGGTTCAAGTCTGGCTCAATCGTGGGAAAGAGACTTAACACGCATATGTCAAAGCTTTTGTCTAGCCAGACTATAATTGGCGTGTTCAGACCCCCCCTTCCGCTGTCTTCTCATCCAGCCTGATCCCTCTCCAAATGGTGTCTGGCTCCGTGACCTTGCTACCTTTTCACTGCATATATGTTTAATTAGCTGGACAATATTTGGGAAAATTTTGAAAAAAAAAAAAAAAAAGGACCTCCATGTTGTTCCTATGTCAGGCATTCTCTGGGCAAAATGGCAAAATTTTAAACAGCTGGATCCTGTAGCTAAAAATGGTCAAACTAATGTCACAGTATTCAATCTGAGGTCCAGGATTCAATCTGATATTATACACAATTGAGAACAAAATTTCCTTTGAATGAAATCATAAGAAGCGGTAAAACCGCTAACCAAGACTATAAGCATGACAAAATCTTATGAAATGTTACTTAGATTAGGGTTAGGGTTTGGGTTCTGGCTGAATTTCTCAAACTGGATTTATAAGTATAAAAAGCATGATGTGTCAATCATTAATAAATAAAAAATTGTAATCGCTGGTAAATTGCTGTCGTATAAGAGCAATAGAACACTCGGGTTCATCTTCTTATAGGAAAGTAAACAACTTTAGGTTGGCAGACGGTCTAGCCTTCGCTCCCCAAATTGCATCAGTGAGTCTTGAGCGCCCAGGACCCTGACGCTGGTTCACCGGTTGTCCTTCCTTGAACCACTTTTCTTTTGGTAGGTACTAACCACTGCATGTCTTGCATGGGGGGGAACACCCCACAAGACCTGCACTTTTGGAGATGCTCTGACCCAGTCGTATAGCCATCACAATTTAGCCTTAGTCAAAGTCGCTCAGTTCCTTACACTTGCCCATTTTTCCTGTTTCCAACACATCAACTTAGAGAACTGACTGTTTACTTGCTGACTAATATGTCCCACCCCTTGGCAGGTGTCACTGTAACAAAATAATCAATGCTAATTTTAAAAAAAATTGCAGACTCCTCTGAATATTGCAGAGTTGGCCTGATTTCACATTCATTTCTGCAATCACACACACACGCACACACACACACACACACACACACACACATATATATATATATATATATATATATATATATATATATATATATATATATAACTAACCTCTAATAACTACCTGTACTTTGTGTACTTACTGTACTGAAGTTCTTTTAAATTGTACATTAATATGAACATCATAATCAACTTTTAGTATTCGGTGTTCAATGTCGGATTACTTGCCTGATGCACGTTTATGACTTAGCTTACAAGTGTCTTATTGTCCCCGAGCCATGTCCCTGCTGTTCGAGCACTTAAAGCTGTAAAGCAGAACAGCTCTGACTTTAAAGCACTTCCACTCGTGGCCTGTTCGAGCCTGTAGAGGCTTTATGAAGTTGTCTTTATAGACTTGGGGGGAAAAAGTGCTTAGTCATGTCTCATTAGCGAAATGACCGAGGGAAGTGTGGCCAAAGAAAAGCTTTTCAGCAGGAACGGCCAGGTCCTTACGGGAGGGTCAGATGAACTTTGAACCTATGGGGTCAGGACCTGTGCTTATTGATGAACTCTTGGCTAAAGTGAAGGATGACCTCTATAAGGGATGAATGCACTAGAGGAATTCCCTATTTTTCTCTAATAGTATTCATATTTTCCATAGACTTGTTTTAGGATCAGTATAGGGCTGATATTAGCTTAAAAACCATGGACTGCATTACAGATTAAAAAAAAGAATGAATTTGATCCGATCTTGTAACAAATAGAAAAAATTGGAATTTAGGGCTTTAGGAATTGGAAATGTTTACATATAAAATAGACTTGATTGTATGTTTGGGGGGGATTTATTTAATATACTTATACTTTATTGTATTTATAATATTTGCAGTGAAATATTGTGAAAGAGTTTAACTGAATAAAAAAGCTGTGGTTTTGTGCAAGTCACATTTTTTTAGCTATATTATTTCCTGTATTTTTTTTTTTAAAGGATTAAAAAATGTAAGCTTAATAGTTCTTAAAGAAAAATGTATCAGATGAATATCGATATCAGTTGATACTCAAGATTTCTGTATCAGTACTGGTATCAGAAAAAAAGGTGGTATTGTACCATCTCTATTTTGTTTACATGGGCATTCAGATTATTTTTTTCACTTGGTTATAGTTTGGTTTCATTTCATATTGAAGATACATTTTGGGTGAAACTGTGAGTGTAAATATTGAAAGAATAGAAGTAATACATTTGAATGAAAACCATGGTTATTAAAATAAAGATTATTTTATTGTTTAGGATTGATTTTTTTTTTGTAGTTTGTAATCAACTAGACGCACACTAATACTTACAAAAAATAACTGAAAACAACATTAATAAATGTATTATACATAAAGTTACAGATTCGTAAAACGCTGTATTTGCGATTTTTAAAATTTCAGTTACCAATATTTCAAAATCGGTGATATGATTTTACAGCAAGTAGCATCGCTGCTTCACTGCTCCAGGGTCCCTGCTCTGATACCGAGCTCATGTTACCGTTACAGTCTGCATGCTCCCCGTGTCCATGTGGGCTTCCTCCAGGTTCTCTGGTTTCCTCCCACCACCCCAAGACATGCATGTAGGCGGATTAGCTACATAAAATTTCCCATAAGTATGGATGTGTGTGTTATCCTGACCAGGATAAAGAGCTTGCTGAAGATGAATGAAAATTATAAAAATAAAAACTTCCATCCACATTCCATGCCGGGTATCCTACACAGGATCATGGGGGAGCCTGGAGCCTATCCCAAGGAACTCGGGGCACAAGGTGAGGGACACCTGGACGGGTTGCCAACCCTTCGCAGGGCACAATCACGCACACATATACACACTAACCACTAACTACTAAGCCACCATGCTCGCCTGTGTGTTCAACATTTCATATGTATTTCTAATGATTCGTTTCTGTCTAATATTTATATAAGATGGATTTTTTAAAGCACACACAGCAAGTCAAGAAACATAAAGACGATCATGCTTAAATTACACCACAGTATCACCACTCTGTGTGTGTGTGTGTGTGTGTGTGTGTGTGTGTGTGTATGAGAGAGAGAGAGAGAGAGAGAGAGAGAGAGAGAGAGAGAGAGAGAGAGAGAGAGAGAGGGAGAGAGAGAGAGACAGAGAGAGAGACAGAGACAGAGAGAGAGCTCAGACTGAAGCAGTAAAGACAATAATTATGAGCATGAATTCAGAGGCCAAGTAAAGACCTGCAGAAGCCTGGGGTGTTGCTATGGGGATATAAGTGTGTGTGTGTGTGTGTGTGTGTGTGTGTGTGTGTGTGTGTGTGTGTGTGTGTGTGTGTGTGTGTGTGTGTGTGTGTGTGTACTTTAGGCACCAGACTTAGGGTCTATCCCCAGGGAGGTGCCCAGACAGTCGTCCCTTCAACCGACCCATTTTTTATTTGGGTAGGAAACCAGGAGCGACGGTGGGTGAGATGAGCTACAACACAGCCAAGCTGCACGCTGCACCCTGGAAGCTTTAATGGTAGAAAATAACCAACAATTAATTGAACAAAATATAAAAACATTTTTTTTAAAAATCAACACGATCTCACACTCAAATTTGTACTGATGAAAACATACAAGTATAAAGTCAGTATTAGGGGTGGAGCTAACATTTGTACTTAACTTAATTTATGCCAAATTGAATAAATTCCTGCTAAGATTCGTACATATTTTCTACACCTGAGATCTACACATCCTGCCTTGGTCAACAACTCTTTAACTGTACATACAACTGTAAGAAAAGCTAACAATGCCCTTCCCTGAGTAATGCGTTTCACAGATGATTATGTAATAATATGATCACATGAATAAAAGTGAAACTACATGTACAAAGTAATATGAAAATAAGTGAATCGTGTAAAAAAAAAAAATGAATACATGTGAAAATAAATGAATGTGTAAGAATCACGTAAAAAAATAAATAAATCAAACACGAAAACGTTAATCTTGTGTAAATATTTGAAACATTTGTAAATAAGTGAATCATGTCTGAAACTCCCACGAAAAAACACTAACTGTGCAAAAAAAAAAAAACAGAATGAAATGAAATGAATCATGTATTAATCACGTGAAAATAAGTGAATCATGTGCAAAAGAATCACTTGTGAAAATAAATAACACATCAGTAAAAATTGTGTGAAAATAATGGAATGAACTGTGTATTTAAAAAAAAAAAAAAAAAAAGCTAGAAAAAAGTTTATTTCTAAAAATAATTTGTAAATAAATGAACCGTGTAAAAATCAGATGTGAAAAGAAATGCATTTTGAGAAAAAAATCCTATGAGAAAATTAAACCACTACACGAAAGTCTATTACATGTGTCAAATGTTCACACATGTAAATTTCACACCTGAACAGTGGGGTTTTTCAGTAAGGGAACATTTTAATGACTTGAAGTCAAAAACAATTCATAAGAGATTATACACGAATTTAGTCATTAGATATACATTCTTGAAAAAGATCATTACAAGGTCAAGTAAAGGTCTAATGAATATAAACACCTCACTCCAGTCATAACTACACCTTGTTTAGGTTAATGTGACCTTTATACAGGTTCCTGTAATAGAGAGTTACACTTGTAATTGCACTGTTGTTTGAATGTAAATGTATTTACTAAAATGTATGTGATAATAATCAAATACTGCACTGGTGTTTTGCTTTGGTGGATTTGGTAGACATTTTGAAATGACAGAGGCGTAGCGGCTGTATGAGAAATCGGCTAAATGTAGTAAAGCATTAGCGATAAACTGGCCTCTAGTGGTAACAATGTGTAATGACTACTTGAAATAAGAAAAGTAACTATTTACATAAACAAGTTTTATAGTCTACAATCACATCATAACATTTATTTCTGAAGCCTTCAACAGTCTGTTCCAGGGGTTCTGTTACAGTAAACACATGGAATGTATTCTATGTTATTTATAGCTTTACTGAATGAAAAATGCCACTATAAGGATAAACTCTGAACCTTCTGAACCTGTAAAAAGCACAGAAAATTATACTTCAGTGAAAGTAAAGGGGTCAGAATCTTACTTAATTAAAAGTTGAAGTCCCTCATTGTAGGTCATCAGGGGAAAAAATGCATAATTTTACCTCTAACTAAACGTGAGATAAAAAATTCTTGAAATGTACTGTTACTGTACTTACTGTAAGTATTCATTCTGTATAATGAAAAGACTCATATAAATTTGCCTCCATAGAAGGCAAGAACATGTTGATGTAGTCAGTTTCCCAGGCTATATGTAACTAAGTTGGCCTGTTTTCTTTGCTAATGCAGGTTAGACTAGCAATGATTCCAGTAGCTAACATGATTGGCTAGGAAGCATGTCATGCCCTAGCTAATGGTGAATATTGATTAGTTATAGGATATTTTACTTCTGATTAATTCATTAGCAAACTAAGTAGCATTAGTTCTGCATATGAGCACTTAACGAGATTAAATGGTGCTTTGAGGCAAAATGATATATTTTCTTTAAAACTACAATCAAACCATTTTAGATAAATAATAAAAGATACTTTTGACATGAAAACATGACTAAATTAATTTCATCAGTTAAAAACCAAGCATCGGACCAAGAAGGATTTTTCAGCAGCAATATTATTCCTGTGGAATAATACCAATTTGTGTGCATATCTTTGCACAAAAATTAATCATTAAACTCACTCTCTAAGAACCATGTGTGATATAGGTGTATGTCATTCAATTTTTCCTTTTTAAAAATTTTATTTATTGATGCTACGAATAAATAATGTTTAAAACATGTCACCGATGATAAAAGTATAAGCCTGAACCAATTGCAGTATGTCCCAAACAACCAAACATACTGTCCCAAATTCCCAAACGTACTGTCTGAAACTACTAAACATACTGCCCCCAATTCCCAAACACACTGTCCCCAATTCCCAGACATAATGTCCAAATTCCCAAACATACTATTACAAACTACCAAACATACTGTCCCCAATTCCCAATCACACTGTCTGAAACTACTAAACATACTGTCCCCAATTCCCAAACATACTATTACAAACAACCAAACATAATGTCCAAATTCCCAAACATACTATTACAAACTACCAAACATACTGTCCCCAATTCCCAATCACACTGTCTGAAACTACTAAACATACTGTCCCCAATTCCCAAACATACTGTCTGAAACTACTAAACATACTGTCCCCAAATCCCAAACATACTACTACAAACTACCAAACATACTGTCCAAATTCCCAACCATACTATCTCAAACAACCAAATACATTGTCTCAAACTAACACACATATTTTTTCCAAACTAACAAACATACTGTTCCATATTCCCAAACATACTGTCCCAGATTCTCAATCATGCCATCCCAAATTAACAAATAAGTCATTTAAAATGGTTTTCAGTCTGTCTTGACAAAAGTATAAGTCATGATTCAATAGAAAAGTCTGGGAATATGGGACAGTATGTTTGAGAATTTGGACAATGGAACATATATTTCAATTGGTTCGACTTTTACTTATATCCTCGGTGACATAAAACATTATTTATTTGTAGCATGCTTCTTCGTAGCATCAATAAATCACATTTAAAAAAGTAGAAACAAAATACTATAGCACCCGTGTTTGTTAGAGAGTGAGTCAAATAACTAGTTCTTGTGCAAAGATTGCAGTATGCATACAGATAGGTATTAATTTGGTAAAAAGGAAAAGACAGAAGCTTTGAGATTTGTACCTTTGGACTTTGAAGGTCTGTATGAAAAGGTAAAGATCTACAAGGACACACAGCTAATGAATGTTTTGTAGTTCCAGTCAATATATTCTTAAAATACAGTGTTACCAAATTGTTTATTTAAACAGGACAATATTTAGCTGGACAATATCATTTTAAGTAAGTCTAAGATTTTCATTGGTTGTTACCAGCCACATTCTCATGACAATTTTGTTATCATTACGTAAGACTCATGTATAACTTGTTTAACGTTTTGTTGACCTTGGCTTTGTTGTGCAAAAATATCATGTGTGTTACAGTGAATCATTGCTGTGATGTAATTTTATCAATCACCTAAAGATGGAGACACATACTCGCTTGAAGTTTCTCAGTTTATAAATGGATAAATTAATAAGGTAAAATGGCACCAAGGAGACAGTCGGAGATGCAGAGAGGCAGAAACAGTAAAAAATAATAATAGTATACAGAATTTTTTACCTAATCTAGTTCATATTGAATTTTAGAAAATATTGGGTATATTTCAAACTAATAAACATACTTTTCCAAACTAACAAACATACTGTCCAAATTCCCAAACATACTGTCCAAAACAACATACTGTCCCAAACACCCAAACATACGGACCCAAACTACCAAACATACTGTCCCAAACTACCAAACATACTGACCCAAACACCCAAACCTACTGACCCAAACTACAAACCTACTGACCCAAACTACCAAACTTACTGTCCCAAACACCCAAACATACTGACCCAAACTACCAAACATACTGTCCCAAACACGCAAACATACTGACCCAAACACCCAAACATACTGACCCAAACACCCAAACATACTGACCCAAACTACCAAACATACTGACCCAAACTACCAAACATACTGTCCCAAACACCCATACATACTGACCCAAACACCCAAACATACTGTCCCAAACACCCAAACATACTGACCCAAACACCCAAACATACTGACCCAAACTATCAAACATACTGTCCCAAACTACCAAACATACTGACCCAAACACGCAAACATACTGACCCAAACACCCAAACATACTGTCCCAAACACCCAAACATACTGACCCAAACACCCAAACATACTGACCCAAACTACCAAACATACTGTCCCAAACACCCAAACATACTGTCCCAAACACCCAAACATACTGTCCCAAACACCCAAACATACTGACCCAAACACCCAAACATACTGACCCAAACTACCAAACATACTGACCCAAACACCCAAACATACTGTCCCAAACACCCAAACATACTGACCCAAACTACCAAACATACTGTCCCAAACACCCAAACATACTGACCCAAACACCCAAACATACTGACCCAAACTACCAAACATACTGACCCAAACACCCAAACATACTGACCCAAACTACCAAACATACTGTCCCAAACACCCAAACATACTGACCCAAACACCCAAACATACTGTCCCAAACTACCAAACATACTGTCCCAAACACCCAAACATACTGACCCAAACTACCAAACATACTGTCCCAAACTACCAAACATACTGACCCAAACACCCAAACCTACTGACCCAAACTACAAACCTACTGACCCAAACTACCAAACTTACTGTCCCAAACACCCAAACATACTGACCCAAACTACCAAACATACTGTCCCAAACACGCAAACATACTGACCCAAACACCCAAACATACTGACCCAAACTATCAAACATACTGTCCCAAACTACCAAACATACTGACCCAAACACGCAAACATACTGACCCAAACACCCAAACATACTGTCCCAAACACCCAAACATACTGACCCAAACACCCAAACATACTGACCCAAACTACCAAACATACTGACCCAAACTACCAAACATACTGTCCCAAACACCCAAACATACTGACCCAAACACCCAAACATACTGTCCCAAACACCCAAACATACTGACCCAAACACCCAAACATACTGACCCAAACTATCAAACATACTGTCCCAAACTACCAAACATACTGACCCAAACACGCAAACATACTGACCCAAACACCCAAACATACTGTCCCAAACACCCAAACATACTGACCCAAACACCCAAACATACTGACCCAAACTACCAAACATACTGTCCCAAACACCCAAACATACTGTCCCAAACACCCAAACATACTGACCCAAACACCCAAACATACTGACCCAAACTACCAAACATACTGTCCCAAACTACCAAACATACTGACCCAAACACCCAAACATACTGTCCCAAACACCCAAACATACTGACCCAAACTACCAAACATACTGTCCCAAACACCCAAACATACTGACCCAAACACCCAAACATACTGACCCAAACTACCAAACATACTGACCCAAACACCCAAACATACTGACCCAAACACCCAAACATACTGACCCAAACTACCAAACATACTGTCCCAAACACCCAAACATACTGACCCAAACACCCAAACATACTGACCCAAACACCCAAACATACTGACCCAAACACCCAAACATACTGTCCCAAACACCCAAACATACTGACCCAAACACCCAAACATACTGACCCAAACTACCAAACATACTGACCCAAACTACCAAACTTACTGTCCCAAACTACCAAACATACTGACCCAAACTACCAAACATACTGACCCAAACTATCAAACATACTGTCCCAAACTGTCGGTGGCTGTGGCTTAGGTGTTAGAGTGGGTTGTCCACTAATTGTAGGGTTGGCAGTTAGATTCCCGGCCCACATGACTCCACATACAGAAGTGTCCTTGGGCAAGACACTGAACCCCAAGTTGCTCCCGGTGGCAAATTAGCGCTCTGCTACAGTTAGCGCTCTACTACCATTGGTGTGTAAGTGTGTATGTGAATGGGTGAATGGGTGAATGAGACACAGTGTGAAGCGCTTTGGATAAAAGCGCTATATATGTGCAGACCATATACCATTTACCATTTACCAAACTACCAAACATACTATCCCAAAATTCCAATCAAACTGTCCCAAATTCCCAAGCATACTGTCCCAAACAATCAAACATACTGTTGTTAAACATGCTGTGCCAAATTCTCAAACATACGCTCTCAAAGTATTAAATATGCTGTGCCAAACTACCAAACATACTGTCCCAAACTACCAAACATACTGACCCAAACACCCAAACCTACTGACCCAAACTACAAACCTACTGACCCAAACTACCAAACTTACTGTCCCAAACACCCAAACATACTGACCCAAACTACCAAACATACTGTCCCAAACACGCAAACATACTGACCCAAACACCCAAACATACTGACCCAAACTATCAAACATACTGTCCCAAACTACCAAACATACTGACCCAAACACGCAAACATACTGACCCAAACACCCAAACATACTGACCCAAACACCCAAACATACTGTCCCAAACACCCAAACATACTGACCCAAACACCCAAACATACTGACCCAAACACCCAAACATACTGTCCCAAACACCCAAACATACTGACCCAAACACCCAAACATACTGACCCAAACTACCAAACATACTGTCCCAAACTACCAAACATACTGACCCAAACACCCAAACATACTGTCCCAAACACCCAAACATACTGACCCAAACTACCAAACATACTGTCCCAAACACCCAAACATACTGACCCAAACACCCAAACATACTGACCCAAACTACCAAACATACTGACCCAAACACCCAAACATACTGACCCAAACACCCAAACATACTGACCCAAACTACCAAACATACTGTCCCAAACACCCAAACATACTGACCCAAACACCCAAACATACTGACCCAAACACCCAAACATACTGACCCAAACACCCAAACATACTGTCCCAAACACCCAAACATACTGACCCAAACACCCAAACATACTGACCCAAACTACCAAACATACTGACCCAAACTACCAAACTTACTGTCCCAAACTACCAAACATACTGACCCAAACTATCAAACATACTGTCCCAAACTGTCGGTGGCTGTGGCTTAGGTGTTAGAGTGGGTTGTCCACTAATTGTAGGGTTGGCAGTTAGATTCCCGGCCCACATGACTCCACATACAGAAGTGTCCTTGGGCAAGACACTGAACCCCAAGTTGCTCCCGGTGGCAAATTAGCGCTCTGCTACAGTTAGCGCTCTACTACCATTGGTGTGTAAGTGTGTATGTGAATGGGTGAATGGGTGAATGAGACACAGTGTGAAGCGCTTTGGATAAAAGCGCTATATATGTGCAGACCATATACCATTTACCATTTACCAAACTACCAAACATACTATCCCAAAATTCCAATCAAACTGTCCCAAATTCCCAAGCATACTGTCCCAAACAATCAAACATACTGTTGTTAAACATGCTGTGCCAAATTCTCAAACATACGCTCTCAAAGTATTAAATATGCTGTGCCAAACTACCAAACATATTGTCCCAAATTCCCAAACATATTGTCCCAAACAATCAAACATACTGTCGAAACTACCAAACATACTCTCCCAAATTCCCAAACATAGTGTCTCAAACAACAAAACATACTGTCCCAAACAACCAAACATTCTGTCCCAAACTATAAAACATTCTGTGCCAAGTTCTCAGACATAAAGTCCAAATTCCCAAACATAGTGTCACAAACTATCAAATAGACTGTCCAAATTTCCAGACATACTCTCAAAGTAATAAACATACCTTTCCAAACTAAAAAAATACTGTCCCAAACTACCAAACATACTTTCCCAAATTCCCAAAACATATTGTTGCAAACTACAAAACTGAAAAAGATACTGTCCCAAACAACCAAACATATTGTCCAAATTCCCAAATATACTGTCTCAAATCTCCAGACATACTGTTCAAAACAAACAAACATGCTGTCCAAATTCCCAAATACACTGTCTCAAATCTCCAAACATACTGTTCAAAACAAACATGCTGTCCAAATTCCCAAATATATTGTCTCAAATTAACAAACATACTGTACTTTTACAAACTAACAAACATACTGTCCCAGATTTCCAAACATACTGTCCCAGATTTCCAATCATGCCATCCCAAATGACCAAATACATCATTTAAAATGGCTTTCAGTCTGTCTTGACAAAAGAGTAAGTCATACTTCTATAGAATATGGAATAAACATTCTTATTTCACCTGTACAGTGCCCTCCACTAATATTGGCACCCTTGGTAAATATGAGCAAAGAAGGCTGTGAAGAATTGTCTTTATTGTTGAATCATTTGATCTTTTGTTTAAAAAAAAATTCACTAAAATATTCTGCTCTCATGTATATCAAAAATCACACTATATATATATATATATATATATATATATATATATATATATATATATATATATATATATATATAAAACATTGGAAATATTGACATTAGCAGTGTTGTAGCAACACTGTGAGGAAAGTGTTTCTAAAACCCCTAGAAAGATAGAGCAAATATACCTGTGAACAATACATTCTACTAAAAGAATTAGGATTTTGGCACAATAAACTGACCTGTCATTTTATACCACAAAAGTAACACTGTGTGGAAGGTTTGTTTTAGTGGGAAAAGGTTCTTTGGTTCATACAGGCACCAACAGAAAATTGAATAATTTCTCTAAGAAACCTTTAATGATTACATTATTTGGAAGCGTGTACTACTAGTATCCAAGTGTTGTTTCCTCCAATCTAATTTCATTCAATTGAATTAGATTAATCAAATCCAATTTTTTTATGCAAAGGCAAACACTCAGATGTAGGGTTCTACAGAGAATCTCAAAAGCAAGGCTTCCCAATCTAGGGGTTGCAATTGATTTACAAATGGGGTCTCACTTCATAGTCTCATTATTATGAAATGTTACTGGGAAACAAGACACAATTAAATTAAGATTGTTCATGTTATTTTATATGTGCTAGCATAAGAGTGCAGCAAATAAACAAAAAAACAAACCAAAAAACACACTTGTTCCTAGACAACATCAAGTGACTCTGACTCAGTGGAACATCAAAAGTCAAGAAAAAGAAACTGAAACCATTTATTAAATATGGAATTAGATCCTAAAATATAGATCTGGAATAATACAAAAAAAAAGTTGTGTCATCAAAGCTTGGGGACGCAGAAAAAAATCGTTTGAGGTTATTTATCCCAAAAGACTAGGAGCCCAAAATGCTTCAAAGTTTCCTTTGTAATGATTCTAGATTGATCCTTTTTCCAAAAATGTAGAAAGCAGGTTCCAAGTTTAGAGGGATCAAAATCACAATATAACACATACAAGACAAGCAAAGCAGTATATAAATACTAATGAGCCACAAGGCTCTGGTGAGAAAACATTGGGGGCGTGGTTAGGGCGGAGCCAGAGAAAGCACGTGGGTGAAGCAAACAGAAAACAGGATTTGCTTCTGATACAATCCTGCAGATGTCAGTGTTGTTCTGTTGAGAGAAGCACAACTCTCACTCTGAGCTTTATCCAAACAGCAAACAGTGGGATAAAGAATTTATTAAAAGAGATAAAACTGAAGTCAAGTGAATACTTATGCGATACGCGACTGTAGGCTTACTCAAACACACTTATACATACAGAAGAGGAAGGAAATGACCTAAACACTCAGGAAAACATCATCCTCATTGAAAAAGTAGGCTACCTGAACATCTCAGTAATGAGTGGGTGGATAATTTATGCATTCACAGCACTTGCAGGTGTGTTGTGTTTTGTCTTTGTCGTGAAATGAAGTATGTTGTATTTTATTTTGCATGTGCATCCTTCACATGAAGAATGGGTTTTAATGAGCAGGGATGATTTTGTTGGATGTGATGCTCCATTTCTGCACAATCCATCTTTACCATTATGTTTGCATTTCTTTTCTTCTTGTACATGCTTTTATGCAGAGTGAGTTACAAAACTCACAGACTCTAAAAGAATCCAAAGTACAAAGCTCTTACAGGAGCCCAGAGAACACCTAGACCCCTGCACAATCATGCAATTATGCAATCAACCAATAATGTGGCAGCAGTACAATGCATAAAATCATGCAGATACAGGTCAAAAGCTTTGGTTAAACATCAGAATGGAGAAAATGTGATCGCTGTGACTTGGCATGGTTGTCGATGTCAGATGGGTTGGTTTTAGTATTTCACAACAGATGATTTTCATGCAGAATTGTCTAGATTCTAGTAGGTGGCAGTTCTGTGGACAGGAATAGTCAGGGGAGAATGGCTAGACTGGTTCAAGCTGACAGGAGGATTGTGGTAAGTCAAATAACCACTCTTTACAACTGTGGTGAGCAGAAAAGCATCCCAGAATGCACAGTTGCAGCCTTGGATTTTTATTAGGTGACAGAAGTATGACAGAAGTATGTAGCTACGTATGAACAAGCAAGCTCTTCACGCCTAATGCAAACATGAAGGAGACTGTGACCACTTTGTTTTCACAAGACATGAATGAAATGGACCACAAAATGAACCACAAAAAAAAACAGTTGGCATACTATCCATACTAAATACTACCCGAGATGAGAATTAGTGTGTCCCAAATAGTAGTATATTGAAACGAGTATCCCAGAGGTACCCCGATGGCCTACTGTTTCCGATATTGGACACTTTTTCAGCTAATATTGCCCACAATTCCTTGCGTGAGGGAGGAGGAGGTTTGTGACGGTTTTCTTTGACGAATTCAAGCACTTATTTTACACTAGTGAGGTGTAAATGAAACGTGGAAAAATAAATCAAGGAAATGATCAATGAAACTATATAGTATAAATTATATAAGGAATAATGAATGTAGAAATGCTGGAATGCAACAAGGAGTTTGTTTACCGTCACAATGTTCTCTTCCAGGCAACGACGTTCTCTCCCATTACACAACATGCTTGTACTGACAAAAAAAGGTCCCCAGGACGTCCCCTAAATGGCCTCTACGAATGTCCCCCGAACATCCATGTATAGGGTCCCCTTGATGTTGATGTTGAAGGGGACGTTCACAAGACGTCCAGTGGCCATTCCTGATGCTTAGGGGACTTTCACTGAAATGAACACTTTCAGTAATGTTATGCTTTACGTTATGACTCTGACGTCCTCAGAACGTCCGCCAGTGAACGTTATAAACCGGACCAAATGTGGACCTAAGTGGATGTTCGCAACGTTCGGGGGACGTCCCCGTTTGCTGGGTATGTCCCAGTACTTGCATACTCTTTTACTACACACTCCAAAGTATGTACTTTTTCTTCACAAAAACAGTACATACTTTTAGTACATTATATAAGTAGGAGAATTGGGATGCAGGGTATGTCTAGAGGTGATCTGGGCATGGTTTCTTGTGGGCTGTATTACACACTTGACAGAAAAGCACAAATCTGAAATTCCTTTTCTCCAGGATGTACAGTTATGTGGCACCTCATTTAAGCAAGTTAGCATTTTCTCAAGTTAACATCATCACTGTCAAAACAGTTATCATGCTCATCATAATTAAATGTGCAGTTTTAAAAAACTGAAACCTCACATGTTCATCAGAGGCGGGGGAAAAAGCAAGCCGTGTTAAGCTCCAGAAATATCTTTCTTTGGTGAAATTTTTCGTTTACTGTCCCGTCTCTTTACTTAGATCAGAGATCACCACTGTGTAGCTGATTATTCACTCCAAACTGCCAAAGCGTGATTAACAGCACTATCCAACAGCTAAATTACACCATTTAGCTCATTCCTTACGCCTTTCAGACAAAGTAAACAAAAAAAAGGCAGATTCATGCTTACATTTTACTTTTCAATTATACCGAGTGCATTACAACTTTATATTCAACTGACACTGTGGCCTCTTTGAAATGACATTTGAAATGTAATCAATAGTTTTCCCAATGTTGTAGAGATCTGGGCGGTTCGGGGAAGGCGGATCATATTTCATAGGATACGGCTAAGTTTATGAAGTGATATAGAAGCCGATCACATTGTTTTGCTTATTTGAAGTTCATTTCATAGAAGCCCAAGAGCCTACTTGGCAGACATATTAGGAATGCTTTTTAATTATAAACATATAAGCGGAGCCCAAAAGTGGAGGCGAAAGAGAAAGAATTGGACAAGATTAGATAAATGGTTATTAAATGAGTAAGTAACCTCTGGCTTTGCTGTTATTTGGTCCTGGTTGCTTTGTCAGTATTTGTAGGTACTGCTGATGATTTAAACTCAGGCAGCAGTGCCAAAATAGTGCAGTGGGTGCAAATGGCATTATCTGTATCTGTGTGACTGTGTGCTTTGGGGGTCATGTTAAGGAGGTCTAGATAAGTAGATTTACAGATACATGCTGTAAATTTACAGAATTTGTTTTGATATAGCAAATTTCTTTTGTTAGTCTTTTAAAGGATTGTACTGTAAGTGACTGGGCAATTAGAGAAGCGCAGTAAAGTTTACAGTAAAATACCAAAAAAAAAAAAAAGAAAGAAAAAGATACATGGTTGGTTTTAAGCGGGAGTGAGAACGGTAAAAGTTATTGTTTGTGTCTATTTGCAAAGTAGTGGATGGTTTTATTGCCCTTTATTTTAGCTACTATTTCTCTTTTGACTCTTTATATGCTGGAAAAAACCTCAGTTTAGTAATTCTATCAATTTTGCAGCATGTAAATTTGATAATATATTATTAACTGTGAGGTCTAAGAGGTTACACATGCAATGTAATGTCTGCACAGGGGCCTATTGTGACCAAAGTTATGCCATTGATGTAGAGGTCTATAATTATAATAATACTTCCTTAGATTTATATAGCGCTTTTCTAGGCACCCAAAGCGCTTTACATTGTAATGGGGTGGGGGGGAAGGGATCTCATCAACCACCACCAGTGTGTAGCATCCACCTGGATGATGCGATGGCAGCCATAGTGCGCCAAAACACCCAGCACGCACCAGCTATTGGTGGAGAGGAGAGGAGAGCATCTAGTATCTTGACATCCTCTGGAAGTTATGAAATATTTAGTCTTCTTGTGCCTTTGGTTTATTTTCATCCTTGACAGTGATGCGCATTTATACTTTCACAGTGGAGCAGTGGGTAACATCACGATCTCACGGCTCAGGGTCCCCAGTTCCAACCTGAGGCCAGGTTAACAATTTTTCATGAAGGTTTTCATGTTGGATTCCTCCAGGTTCCCCAAATTCCCCCCACTGTCAAAAATCATTCTAGTAGGTGGAATTGATACTAAATTGCCCCTAGATGTGAATGAGTTTGTGTGTGTGTGTGTGTGTGTGTGTGTGTGTGTGTGTGTGTGTGTGTGTGCATAGCACCCTGCAATGGACTGGAGTCCCATATAGGGTGTATTTCCACCTCACTTCTACTGACCATCATAACATGGTTACTCAACAATAATGATTGAATTCACAGTGTTGTGATGACTGATGAGTGATCAGGAACCAGACAACATCATAGCGTGATCACACAGTATAATCATTATGATAGGAACTGAAGACTTAATATTTTATAAGAATGTGCCACAGACAGTTTAACCAGTCGAATTCATTTTATACGTTGAATTGTGATGGATTACTATAGAAAATATAGTAATATATCCATATTAGAATTTTCTTAGAGCTATCTTTTATATCATTCACCTGTAAAACAAAAGAGAGGAAGAGGAAAATGAGAATGTCACACAGAGTGCTCGTCGTTTCATCGTGTTCCTCATTCCCTTGCTGGAGTAATTGACACCAAACATATTTGCCAAATGAGACATCCTTGTTCACCGAAGCACTTATTGAGGATTTGTTGCACAATTGTTTCACCTGTCACTGAACAAATAAGATCTGCACAACACCAAGTGATTACACACTGTATTAACTACAGAACATTCCTGCATGTGTAAATCACATATTGATGTTCTGGGTTATACAAAGATTGTGCTCTGTCATCAACAGTCAACATCTCCTTACCATCGGCAAACACAAAGCATGTGTTGCTCTGGTTGCTCAGGGTGTCCCTCAGGTCTCTGCACTTGGACCTCTCCTTTTCACAATCTACAAGCCTCCTCTTGGTCATAATTGCCACCATGATGACTTTCTATTTTACTCTTATGCACATGACACACACTCTCATAACTATTATAATCATTACTATTGTGTCTTTGTTCTGGTCCGCAAATTTGATTGGTCGAGCGGCATTCCAAGAGTGCTTATATTAAATGTAACAGCGCTGGGACGTTTCCCTGTTTGTATCACTTCACTCATCTGTAACCAGCACATAAAATTCCAGTTCTAGTGATAATGTCAAAACCGTTACTACAGTAGCGTTAGCGACATAATCGGCTGACATGGCAAATGATACATCCATCCATACATGCATCCATTTTCTGTACTGCTTATCCTACATAGAGTCGCTGGGGAGCCTGGAGCCTATCCCATTGGACTCAGGGTACAACGCGGGGGGGACAGGGTGCCAACCCATTTCAGGATACAATTGCACACACTTGCACACCCATTCACACACTACGGACATTTTAGAGATGCCAATCAGCCTACATCGCATGTATTTGGACTGGGGGAGGAAACCGGAGTACCCGGAGGAAACCAACGAAGCATGGGGAGAACATACAAACTCCAGGTGAGAATCGAACCCCCAACCCCAGAAGTGCGAGGCAAACATGCTAACCACTGAGCCAACATGCCACACAAATTTTTCTTGAATATAACTTTTGACTTAAAGGAAAAGGAAAACAGGAAGGCAATTTCACCAGAAGCATCTATAGCGGGAATGTACAAACCAATGTGAGCTAGCTAGCCAGCTAGCCGAGGTGAATGTCGTCAGTGTGGCTTCTTTGGGATCTATTTCTGCTAGCGGAGCAAAAATAAACAAAACATTTGGTCATATTGTGTCTGAAATGCCTCTTACTCGATATTCATATTCTTGTTTATAGAACTGCTGAATACAAACAATCACATATCGCATTCGCAATCGTGCGATTATACTGAATATCAGCGTGGATGTAATTACCTGTGACACTTGGTCTGCAGCCTCGTGCCTTCAGTCGTATCACAGCCGTGCTGATATTCACTATAACTGCATTGGAGATGAAAAATGTCTACCACTGCTCTGGAAGCTTCCTTTCTTCCTGATTCTTCTGAATGCATTTAAAGAATTAATTAATATGTCCTTAGAGATCATGGGCATGGTCAAGAGGTATCCTAGGTATATCCTAGATTATCCTAGATTATACTATTATATTGATTTGCTTGTGTGTTGTGTGTTTGTGTGTGTGTTTATGTTGTGCGTTTGTGTCATTGCCAACCCCACACATAGCTAACAAATGGGGCACATACGTGTTTCCCAGACACATGAATCCTGCCACTGTGTCTTTTTATAAACTGTTGCTTATAGAACATTGGGCATTGTAACTGCTCTCATTCATATACATGAGCTTACAGATGCCCACGATTTGCTTTGACTGGATTGTGTATAGCTTGTATAGACAGTATAGATTGTATAGAATCGCTGAAGAAAACGTTTAATTGTGTTCCCTTTTCCCCTGAACACTGAATAACCTTCAGAACCGGCAGGAGACACCATACGAGTGGAGAGATACGGTAGGGATTGTGTGTGTTTATATACTGTATGTTTTTGTGTTTGCATAGTGACAAAAAGTACAGCAATGAGTAGCATCATCTTTACATCACCTGTGTATTGGCCGTGGAATTCAAATAGCTGTGCTGTGTCACAGGACACACACACACACACACACACACACACACACACACACACAAAGCCTTGGAATATTGAAGAGATCTTCTCTTATAGACCTTCTGAGTACATACGCACAAGCAAGTGTGTGTGCATGTGTGTGTGTGTGTGTGTGTGTGTGTGTGTGTGCACGTGTTTGTTATTTTCACAAGTGCTATTATCAGTTTGGAGCAGCTTTCAGCTTTACATAAAAATATATATATAAATAAAATGGACATTTCTGGTCCAGGACAAATTGCTTAAAGGCACTTAATTCGACTCCCTGGTTAATTTGGTTTATGAGATGTAATTGGAGAACCTGGTTTACAATATGAGACAAATTTAGCGAAAATGCCATATTCTATAGGCAACATACATGCATGTCCACTTTAATAGGAACAGCTGCACATTCATGCAGTTATCTAATCAGCCAATCGTATTGGAGCAGTGCAATGCAAAAAAATGATGCAGATACAGGTCAAGAGCTTCAGATAATGCTTACATCAAACATCAGAATGAAGAAAAAATGTGATCTCTGTGACTTTAACCGTGGCATGGATGTTGGTACCAGATGGGGGGGTTTGAGTATTTCAGAAACTGATGATCTCCAGGGATTTTCACACACAACAGTCTCTAGAGTTTACACAGAATGGTAACATCCTGTCTGTAGGGGTCTGTAGGCTGAAACACCTTGTTGATGAGCGAGATCAGAGGAGAATGACCAGACTGGTTTGAACTGACAGGAAGTCTATAGAACTCAAATAAGCACTCTTTACAATCGTGGTGAGCCAAAAAGCATCTCAGAATGCACCACACATCAAACCTTGAGGTGGATGGGGTACACCAGCAGAAGACCGCATCAGGTTCCACTCCTGTCAGCTAAGAACTCAAATCTGAGGCTATCATTAGCACAGACTCATTGAAACGGATGAATGCGGTAGTTCCCTATTAGCCAATCAATAACTACTATTTCTTAACTACTGTTTCATAATTAATGCGAAACCGCTACTGTTAACGAATAGACAAGATTGTTTACATAATCAATAAGTACTGGCAATAGCAGACTTATGATTTGGGTAAGCTGTTTGAGGGAAGTGATCTCTAGGGGAAGTTCAGTCCACCACCAAGGTGCCAGAACAGAGAAGAGTCTTGATGCATGTCTTCCTTGTACCCTGAGAGATGGTGGGACCAGTCGAGCGGTGCTAGAGGATTGGAGGGCGTGTGGTGCAGTGCGGCGTGTGATACGTGCTTTGATGTAAGTTGGTGCTGGTCCATTTTTGACTTTGTAGGTAAGCATCAGGGTTTTATATTTGATGTGAGCAGCTATAGGAAGCCAGTGGAGAGGTGTAGCAGTGGGGTGTTGTGGAACAAAATTAGGAAGGTTGAAAACAAGTCACACAGCTGCATTCTGGATCAGTTACAGAGGTCGAATGGCTCTCAGAGGAAGACCTAAAAGGACCGTGTTACAGTAGTCCAGTCTCGAAATGACAAGAGACTGAACCAGTGGCCTGTGTGGATAGAAATGGACGAATCCTTCTAATGTTGTAAAGAAGAAATCGACATGAGTGTGTCAGATTAGCACTGAGAGAGGAAAAGGTCCATGGTTACAGTCAAGGTTGTGTGCAGTAATCGAAGTTCTCCGGGAGGCATGAAAGAAATAGCTTTAGCTATTGATTAGCTAATAGCGACCTAGCGCATCCATCTGTGTGCTATTACTTACTAATTTGTTAACCCGAATTTCTAGTTAATAGTAGTTACTAGAAAGTTAATGTTGCATTATTCATTTCTTCCTGTGTAGTTAATCATTAATGACGGATCCATATTCTAAATTGAGTGAGCTAGTCTAGCGAGCCAGATCATTTCCTGCTTTACAGTATGAAAACTCTGTATTTACAGTTACAATGTGTAAGGGCCATATTTGCTAGATATGTACTCAGAAATCTGTATGAAGATGTATGATGATCTAGTTAGCTAGCTAATATACCTAGCAAGATATAAAATCCCCTACAGCATTTGGGTACGTTAGCTAACCAGCTGATGTTACGTACCTTTCTTTATGTACCTTTGCTAATGGAGGTGTTGTTCACTTCACAGGTTAGTTAACATAGAATAGAAAATAGAATATTTTTGGACTGGTTGTGTCAGTTGTAAGCATGTAAAAGTCATTTGTAAAGTAATTACACGAATGAGCAATGCTGATGCGAACACCACCTCGATTATCAACAGTATATAAACAAAGGTGACGCTAGCTGGTTAGCTAATTTGGTCAAATGCTGTTGGGGTTTCAATAGCTTGCTAGGTTCCTTAGTTAGCTAGCTAGCTCATGTTAATTCATACACGTTACAAGATGCATAGTTAGCTAAAAACATCTTCGGATTATTTGTGGACAATTGTAGACGTGTAAAAATGTAATTATTCAGATGACTTATTTACTTTTACTTATGTAATTTAGCACTTTTTTTGCTTACTACTTTTATTTTTACTCAAGTGAATTATTACTATACTTTTACCTGTTAGTATGTTTTGCAAAAAATAAAATAAATAAATAAATAAATAAATAAATAAGATGTACTTTTTTAAGCTCAATTAAATGAATACATTGATCATTACATTCATCAATAAAGTAATTTAATGGTATAGAATGGTTACAATAGTGTTTATCCTGGCATGGTCAGTGTTTTAGTATTTTGTCTGATTAAAGTTACAGAACCTGTGAAATGTTTTACAAAAAGTGTTTGTAATGAGTTTGTAATGACTCAGCTTGAGGAAAAAGATTGCACTTATAGCTTTTGGAAAGGAAAATTTGTATTTTTTTTTTTCTCTTGAGAAATGTGTAGCAGTGTGCAATACAAATCTCATTATTACAGCTGTTATTGTTGCAGCTTGGAAATAATTTTCTAATCATATTTCTTTTTTTGTTGTTGTTGTTTTCCATTGAGTGGTATGATATTTATGCTGTGTTTTATATCAGCAGAAAAACAGACCACATTTACAGACTATTCTTGCTTCTTTGCTTTCCGTTAGAGCGTCACAGTCTGGTCGGTTGCACTCCTTCATAAATCACACCACTATTGCATACTAATGATGCCACATGTCCCATGAAACATTAGTGTCTACACCATCTGTTTTCCTGGAATATAAAGCTCTGTTTTGTGACTATTCGTCGGCTTTCTAAACAGAATTGACATATAGGCTTCTTAAAATTTCCCTTTATGTAAATCACTTCTTCATATCTTTTTTTCCCATACAGAAGGCGTGTTTGCACATTCCTAGGGGCCCTGTAGGGTAGTGCAAACTCTGAATGCTCTGTGATTGGCATTCTTTTGTGAAATCTCGCTTTCAATCTAGCGTTATTGTTCAAATTGTTGTTTGGATAGCTGCTGGGGGTCGGATGATCAGGAAGGGAAAGGATGACACTACTAAGCCTGGTAACATACAGATTAACACTGTATATCATACAAGGCCAAGTCTCGCTTGGCCAATGGAACACCCAAGAGTGATGAGTACTGACATGATCCTGTGTGCATATAGATTGCTAATTTTCCAAATTAGGATAAAAATATATTGGACCAATTTTCAAGCTCTCACTTAAAATGTCCTTAAATGCGTTCTATATTGTTAAGGTAGGTTCGGTTTTACAGTCCTATTGAAGACAATGGTGTGTGTGTGTGTGGTGTCATTCATTTCTGATTCACGCTGTGTCGCCAGCAGAGCACTACATATGGTGTTTAATTAAACAAGTCAGACTGAAAGAAAAAACATATCATTCAGGTGTACTGACACACACCTACAAGCAATGGAGAGGTAGCATTAGTAGGGGGACCAGATCGCTGATAGCTGAGCTGCTTTTAAAAGATGCCGACTTCTCTGATTGATTTTTTAAAAAAAAATCATACTACTCATTATGAACAGTCGTTTCAGTCAGTGACCGTGGTGTATTTTGGTTAGGACAAAAAGACTGTTATCATAGCATTTGCTTTTCACACTATTGCTGTGTTGCTTTTGATAGCCATCTGAATCTCAGCTAAGAGAAAACCTACTTTTGTACCTTTTCACATAAAGTTAAAATATCAGTCCTTCACAGTGGGTGGTGAATATAATTGTAATTCAATTTGCACCTGGAGACTGACAAGCAGAGGAATAATACAGCAGGCTCAGTTGAAAACATTTCTCTACAATAACATATGTAGATGATGCGGTTGTGAGCGAGGAGTGTATTGAAACGGACGTCATGACATCATGCTTTGGAGAGCGGCTGAGAGACAAGATGTTGTTAAAGAGAGAAAATGGAGACCAGGGAGATGAAAGGGATCAAACAAGCATTAATTGGCCTCTTAACCGGTGCGAGGCTGCCAGCTTTTCAGCACATTGTCAGGCTGAAGCAAGGTTTTTAATACTGTGTAAGGTGGGGGAGGGTGGAGTGGGGGTGGGGGTTGGGGTGTGTGTGTGTGTGTTTGTGGGGGGGGGGGTTAGCCCTCGCCATTCTGTCCGCACTGCTTCAGAGATGGAGAAGTGGAGGTTCTCACAGAACCAAGCAATGAGCTCATACTTTACGCCTGCTGAAGGAAAGGTGATGCAACACGACAGAAACTTCAGTTATGATGAGCATCACACACACACCTGGGCTAGGATAAACACATGCACACACACACACACACACACACACACGCACACAGGTATGTATTGCAGCATATTTACAGTATTTTTCCACAAAATGGAAATGTATGAACAAAGGATTTGAGGCCAAATGTAGGCAATATGTTTGCTTCCACACACATACACAAAAAACAAAACAGGTAAAGAAACAGCCAGAGATAGTCAGAAATCTTTTAATATATAATAAAAATCCCCGAAAACATAAATAAACTATACAGTACTATCAAAGAAGATAGCAAGCCTAGTTTAAACTGGACCACAGGGTGCAGATTAGACATCCGGGAAATTGTCCACGTCACCATAGCAACCACAGCAAAACACTGAAACTGAGAAGCATCAGACATGTCACTCATATTCTGACTAATCTCTCTTGCAACAAAAAAAGTATTTGTTGTTATATATATATATATATATATATATATATATATATATATATATATATATATATATATATATACCCCAAAAAACTAAGAGTTTGCAAATTGTTATGATACAAGAGAAATAAAACTAAAATGATAAGATGTGCTGTTATTAGAAAATAATCACCTTCGTGGTGGTAACAGTAACTCTGCTTCACATTGAGCCTATAACTCCTCACCCCATGTGCTTTATTCCTTACCAAACACTAAATAACTTTCCGTAACCACACTGTTGGTCTTCACTATAATATGTGGTGGTCAATTAATTGTACTGTCTCATTGATTTTATTATTATTCCTGTATAATATAAGAAATGTTATTACATCTGCTTTGGTAATTTGCTTCTATGTTAGTCACATGGCAACTTTAGCTACTATCTTGCTAATGTGAAAGCTTGCCTGTTACCAAAAGATATCATAAACCATAAAGAATTTTATTTTAGATGTCCTGTCTGGTGAAAACATTGTCATGCTAATAAGCTGTTAAAGTGTTCACAGACAGAAGGTGCTAGTCTTTTGTAAATCTAGTCGTAGAGCAGCAAGTAATTACGCTAAAAAATGAACCAGCCAGCGCTCCCCATCTGCCATGTAAATAGTGGAGAAAGACTAGGACTATGATTCCCATCAGCCACTGCATCTAGTCACGTCTGTTTCACCTGATTCAGTTTGGCTCATTAGCACTTGTTTATAAATTGTCCCGTTCAGCACTGCATGGGTTGTCTTGCATATGTCCATCTGTATCAAGTTATTCTAGTCCTGGTTTCATGTAAGTCTTGTTTTGTTTGCACTTCATTAAAACATTTAAATTGTATTCTGCATCGCATCCAGCTCTAAATCAATATCGTGACACAATTGGCATCAATGAGCCTTGAGCACCCATGATACTCTCGCCGCTTCACCGGTTGTCCTTCCTTGGATCTCTTTTGGCCGTCACATCACATCATTTGGCCCTTGGGAGAGTCACTCTGATCCTAACGGTTGCCCATTTTTCCTGCTTCCGACACATCAACTTTGAGAACTGACTGTTTATTTGCTGCCTGATATATCCCACGTCGTGACAGGTTCCACTGTAACAACAGAATCGATGTTATTCACTTCACCTGTCACTGGTTTTAATGCTATGGCTGATCAGTGTACATGTATATCAGAAATAAATCCCTCATATGCGATCTCTCTCAGTGATTTAAACACATCTGCATTGAAGAAACTGACTCTCTAACTTTACTGTTGCATGTGCTTTGAGAATCTCTGTGCAGACTTGAGCATTGATTTCTCCACCATTGATTTCTTACTGAGTCAAGTCTGGGTTTCTACACCGCTGTCCTGTGCTCTTGCTAGCTTCTCTGCTTGAACTCAACAATAACTGTAGACTTTATGTTCCACGTATTAAGCAGTTACGTTCTCAGCATCTCTCCATATGGAAATTTTCCCACCACGGATTTTGTGTGCGAACATAAGTGGCCGCTTGTGTATCACCCAGGCAGAGGCAGTCCCAGATGATGATGAGTATTACAACTGTACAAAGATAGGTCATGCATCAAAGGGCCCAGCTGCCATCGAGGGCAACTTCATACACACAGTGACTCAACTGAAGCGTACTCTCACAAGGGCTGATCATGATGCGAATACTAAACAATCCTGTACCTCAGAGCCTAATTGGGGGTTTTGGTGTGTGGTGTGTAAAGTGTGTGTGTGTGTGTGTGTGTGTGTGTGTGTGTGTGTGTGTGTTGGGTTGTAATTTCATTAAGCTCCACCCTCTAAAGCATACACACTCGCTTCACAGATGTGCCCTGTGTCGGCGTTATCCGATCGTGGAGATTCATAATGAGATAATTATGTCTGTATATTAAAATGTAATGTACAGTATATTAAAATGTTAATATACAGACACGTATTGCAAAGGTTTGCATCCTCGAAGAGAAAAAAATAGATGTCTGGTAAATGTAATTTATAGAAATGAAGTATTTCATGTGATGGGTTTCACAGATGATCCATCATTATCACAAGCAACACATGTGGCCCAAGAGTGCACTGTATTTCAACATACTGATAGTGAATATATGATATTTCTGTTCTAATTATGCCAGACGTTATGCACAAAAATGTCATTTGAAACATTTTTTGTACAGTACATAAATTGTGAAATGCCAGTAACTGTTTCCTTTGTATCCATTCAGAAACCATAATGTTTGCCATATATGTAATAATGCAGGACAATGTAGGACCTTGTTGAAAGAATTATTAAAGGAATTTTTAACCAGAGTGACTTACAGAAGTGCTAACGGTTTCCATTACAAAAAAGTACCATTACGAGCCAACAGCTAACCATTAAAACCATTACCATTACTGGTCCTTAATGGTATCCACTAGATATGACATGCCACCAATAAAAGACAACAAATTACAAGTAGAGAAAGACAGGGACCATTACACTCTCCATTAAAACTGATACAATTCCCATTATAACCATTAAAAGCATTACAAATTCTATGAGGGTTTCTATTGTTGTTGTTGTTGTTGTTGTTGTTATTGTTTTGTTGTTGTTGTTGCAGGGAGGGGGGGTCTCTATCAGGAACATATCCTCATGCTAAGAGTGCCATCAGCCTAAAAACATGTCGGGGAGGTTAGTACAATATGAAAAGAAAACACAAGAGAAAGATTTCTGAGAAACACAAAAGAAGCAGATTGCTAATTCAAGCGCTCTAGTACAGTATCTCTCTATCTGTGCATACTTCAGAAAAAATACTTTAAACATGAATGAAACCTCTTCAAATCTCTTAGAAAACTTTTGCTCCCCAAACACACCTTCAGCCATAATCATTACAATACTTCAGAATCACATGATGTTTTATTTAATGTATAAACCTCTATTTCATTTATTTTCTCTCTTGCTTGAAACGTTCTTTTCCATGAGTTGTCTATTATAGGTTATGAAAAATGGACATTTTAGTTTGATTGAACACTGTTACCTGAAAACATTCACCCCATAGACATCATCCGAACTTTCTGAAGATCATAGAAAGAAGAAAAGTAGGCTTTCTCATTGTTTCTTCCTTATTTGGAAGAATACAGTCTGTCCCAAATTCTACATAGAGGTCTATGTATAGCAGCACCACGTCGGGTGTGCCTTCATCAGTGGATGTTCGTGGACGTCCACTTCAACCTTGCGACAGCTTCCCAATGATTTCCGGCCGTGAGAATGATTTTAATACGTTCTTCTTTTGTCAAAGGCGTTCTTAAAGTCTATCTGACAAAAAATATATAATATAAACTAAGTATGAAATATTTTGGAAGACGTTTTGCTAAAAAGTGTTCATTTCCCCTATGTATGGAGGCTTTTGGGACACCCTGTAGTGTGTGATTGAACGGTGAGGTCAATGTCAAGTCAAGTACAACTCAATTAGTCAAATTATAGAATTAAAGTACGTTCTTTCTTTTTAAAAAAAATACATTTTAAAAGATCAGTATGTCTTTAAAGTCTTCATGCCTTTACCATTGATGCTAGTTAACCACATTTTGTGTATTTGCTAATTCTTTGCTAACAACTGAACTATGTTACTTATTTAAGAGCAAAATGCAGCCCTTTTTTTTTTTTTTTTTAAACAATTAAACACTGTAGATTGGTGCTTGAGATTCTTTGAATGGTTAAATACATTACAAACTTTAACACACATTTCCAGACGGTTACAGGAGCATACATCGCTGCTCACTGGCAGTAAAACCTTTCCGGTTAAAATGTGGGGTTTTTTTTCCCCGACCTTTTGAATAAACAAAGTGATTTATTTTAAAAAATAATAACACACAAGCCTGGCAGGAATAACATTTGAATAGCACCACAAAAAAAAAAAAAAACCCAAACAAAACATTGCTCACACATTTACTGTATACAACTCTGACTTCACACACTGATCAACTTCAAATGGGTTTTCAAAGCAGCCTCGCACTTTTCTTTCAGTCATTTGAGTCCTTTCTCCTTTTGTGCTTGCTCACAGTAAAGCTATTTTCTCACAGCAAAAGCAGCAGCGCTGGGCTACTCTCCCCTGAGCTATTACTCATGCAGGCCCACACCTCATGCAGATGAAGCCCAAATTAAAATCTAATTAACATTTGCCATTTGTTTAAGCCCCAGCCAGGATTGCATGCTGGAGAGCCCTGGTTCAAAACCGTTCTCATTCGTCTCCTAAACGTTTCCTCTGTCGCTGACAAACGAACCGAGCACAGTCAAATGAATCCGCAACGACGTGGCATAAACCAGACATTCATCGTCATTGTTGTTTTTACTCTGCTGGCTGAAAAGACACAATACGTAAATGCCTGAACATGCTGTTTCATTGTGCGCAAACGATTTCCTTCCTCCTTCCTGATCTCCTTTTGTAGATTTCAGATGGAATTTGCAGCAAAAAGTGTGTTCGCTGGTCTTTGGGTGCTATATTAACCATGACGCAAGGTTCTTGCGCCTAATAGTTACGTAGCTAGCTCAATGAAGTGTTGATAGTATGCGAAAGAATGAATACTTTGAGAACCATGGCTCTGAAAACACCCGTATTCCCATTAATGCACTCTAAGACATGTCTACTCTTCAGTACGTGGACTCGAAGCCACACTTTCTGCGCTCTGCCATCTGCGGATCGTCCTTATTGCTCCTCTAAATGCACAAATAGGGTGTTCATTTTCATTTTAATGACGAGAAGTGGAAACAAACAACAGGTTGTTGAACATTTAATGACTGAAACATTGCACTGACGCTCAGCCTGGTGCTAACAAGATACTAGAGACTAGATACAACTGCGGCACATACAGCATATTTGGTCTGAGAAAGGCCATTTACTGTGACCTCTGAGTTAGTAAACAGCCTTGTTCAGCGAAGTCAGCTTTGGTCTGACTTGTCAAGACAGAAAAAATGAAAGCATATGATTTAATTAACATTTTAGACAGCATTTGAGAGCTTGAACTGGCAGCTAATGTTTTAAAACTCATTCTGTACATTATGAAACCTCTTTGCTTTCATTATTTATATATGATTCATTTCAAGGCTATTCTCTGACATTTGGTTTCGACTTTTTTCACCATTCTCCAGCTCTTTTGTCTCAACCCATCATCTCTCTCAGGTCAGTTGCGGGTGACTGGCTGCCTACTCCCGCTTATGGGTCCACTTACTATTGTTTCTGCGATTGGAGATGGAGAGAGATTTTGACATTTTGAAAAGGTGGGGAGTCACACCATGTCAGGAGAATCACTGCGTGATGGTGCAGAAACAGCAAAAAAAAAAGGCAAAGAAGTGGGCACTCGCAGTATACATAATATACAGTGCCTTGCATAAGTATTCACCCCCTGTTACAACCTGGAACTGAAATGGACTTCAATGGGATTATGTCATGAATCTACACAAAATAGCCCATAATGATGAATTGGGTGAAAAAAAAATCTATATAGTCTGCAAAATTATTTACCAATAGGGAAGTGGTAGCTCAGCGGTTTAGATGTTGGATTTCTGACTGGAAGGTTGTGAGTTCAAATCCAAGCACTGCCAAGCTGCCACTGTTGGGCCCTTGAGCAAGGCACTTAACCCTCAACTGCTCAGTTGTATAAATGAGATAATTGTAAGTCACTCTGGATAAAGGCGTCTGCCAAATGCTGTAATGTAAAATAGAAAACCTAAATTAGTTTAACTTGTGGAAGTGATACAATGAGTTGACTGGAGTCGACCTGTGTGAAATGAATGTGTCAAGTGACCTCAGTATATACCTCGAGGGCCCTAGAGTTAAACAAATATTATGAAGACCAAGCCGCAAACAATTCCGGGACAAACATCTGGAAAAGTATCAATCCATGTTTAGTTATAAAAATATCCCTAAAATGTCAATGCTCTGTTGAAAACCAGTAAATCCATCATTTAAAAATGTAAAAAATTTGGCCCAACAGTGACTCTGCCTAGAGGACGGTGTCCAACAAAAGTCAGTGTCTGGGTAAGGAGAGTATTCAGAAAATGAACCAAAAGGCCAAAGTTACACTCAACATGATGCTACCACCCCCATGCTCCACTGTGGGGATGATGTTCTCAGGATGATGACTGGTTAATTTGTGTAGATTCATGACCTGACACATGGTTTAATAAATAGTTGACTCAAAATCTAAGTATGAGTAATCCATAATTAAATCATAATGCATTAACGTAAAGTGTACCAAATTATTGATGCTTGTTAGCCTATTCATTTGTCGTTTGAAAATAGCTGTATTTGACAAACACTGACAATCCAAGTTGCATTCTTACCCCCCTAAACATCCAAAGAATTATTGATTGTACTATAGAAACCTCTCTGGCTTATTGCTTCATACCTCCCAGCAAAATAGTTTGAGCCCAAAAAAAACGATACTGACTTTTACTTCCATGTTGGTGAAATATGTAGTGCTAGGAGCAGGTAGCTCAGACAACAATAACAGTCCTCTGGCTGTGTGTGAGAGAGATGGAATTATATGTGAGCTACAGCACCAATAAAAATCCATAAAGTGAACTTTCGGGTCACTGGAGCACCATTTCAGAGGGCTTTCTGATGGAGAAAAACTAACCTCATGAGAAATTCATATGAATTCTAAATGAATGAAGGCCATGGGGTTGGATTTGGTTCAATTTCACACTGTTAGGTTAAGATTTTGTGTTATTTTGAAACAGGACGTTAAAGCCAGAGGATTGTCTGACTGGTATAAAATCATAGCCGCTGATTGCAGACCTGAAAATTACAGGTTCTTCTGGGCAACATCCAGATGCACTGTACATATTAATAAACAGCTGTTGGGAGTCCAGGAGAAAGACTAATAACATCCATTAACAGATTAATTAGTGCACGGCCCACTTGGCTGAGAGATGTTGGTGTAAATCGTACCTCCTCTAGCGTTTCATTGATGTAGATTCTTCTCACCGAGCGGGTCTTGTCTACTTTTCTGGATTGGATGATTTTCTGGCTTCACAAAGCCTTATTGCAGAATATATCTCTAGCACAGAGTGTATATAGTGTCATACAGTATATTAAAGTGGATTTTAGTGGCTAGACCTTATTTTACTGCCATTTGAGTTCAGGCTGTTACTGGAAGATGAATTGGTTATTAGAACATATTGAGCTGTCAGTAAAGCAGCTGTGGCTGTAGCAGACTGACTGCGTTTTTGGCTTAGGGCCATATTTCGAGATTGAGGAGTTAATGCTTAAATTGTGCGTATCATATCATATTCAGACCTTAGAATTAACTGCAGACTGAAGCATCGCTCAGAGATTTCTGAAAGACTTTTTCGAGGCTCTTGAGGATCAAAAATGATTCGGTTGCCAGTTGTGATGCGTACAAAAACATGTCAGAAACACATCCCGTCTGAATTGGACTTCATGATCAGTTTAGATCTATGGAATATAGCATTTTTTTACCAAACAAGCAGGCAAACAAACAAATAAAGACCTGCATGGTATGCGTGTTAAAATTCCCACTTGTGATTATTCTAGAAAATGCTTCAGAAACACGTCTGGAGTGACCTGGACTTCATTTACATTTACATTTATTCACTTAGCAGATGCTTTTATCCAAAGCGACTTACAAATGAGACTTCATGATCACATTAGACTACTGGGGCATGAAATAAAATAAAACAAAAATAAAATAACCAACCAAGCAAACAAACAAATAAATATGATCACAACCAACTGTGCATGAAACCCATGTTGAATTAATATTCATTTTCAGTGACTCCAAACGATCATAATCACGAGTAGCTGTTTATTTGAATGGTTTAAAACGTGTAGATCGTTTTATTACACTAAACTCTCGTTCTTATTTGTCCGCATCATATTGGAATGCTGCATCAATTGCAAACCATATTGCAAATGAAGGCGACAAATGCAATCAGTTTGCGTTTTCTATCCCCCAATTCAAAGAGGTGTTTGCTTTCCTAGGAGTGGTCTACATGCTACCATGCTACTGAAAATAAATAACTTGGCATGCTTGAATGCATGAACTGTGGGCAGGTCATTTCAATAATCCACAAAGAAATTCAACTTACTGCAAATACTGAGAACTTTCCCTGTGTAAATATTGATTGCCCTTAGGATGCAAGTTTGTTTTTTTTTTATATCCAAAATCCACCCCCCACCCCCCTTCTCTCTCTCTCTGTGAGTGTGTGAATGTGTGTGTATGTGTGCATTCGGCAGCAGTGGGAGGATTACGCTTTAAGTCTTCCAGCAGTCAGCAATTCTCTACAGTACTTCTAGCTTTCCTGCAATAACGTCACCAATTTTATGATAAGCCTCAAAACCAAGAACCAAGACTTTATTCCACTGTGGGGAAAAAACCCCATCGAATGACCATTTCCTGTGAAACTTGTCAAGGAAAAGGAATACAGTGTATTTCAGCTAATATCTTCTTAGCTGAACACACCTCAGGCAGGCTCAGTGTGAGATTATTGTTTGGAGCTACACACTGTGTTGGAGATCAGACTGAGGAAGGATCGCAGTTGGAATAAGCCATGAGGCATCACTGTATTTCATCTTGAGTGGTTTTTATGGCATGTAATGTTGTTTCCAAAGAATGTTACCAGTCTGTTTTACTGGGAGTTATTAAATAAACATTAATACAACTCCAGACAAAGTGGTATAACTGCTAAATTGGTTGACACAAATCCAGCGTTGTTCTTGGATAGAGATGTATTGTGTATACTCCTCCGCGTAGTGCAGTGAGATGTGCCGGGTATTGCGAATGGGGGTTTTAGAGGCCATTTAAAATCCTTTTAAAATGAATGGATGATGCCAGGAAGCGTTAATCTGCCATTATTAATTGGCCTGTTCTAATGTTCTCGGGTTGGTTGGTTGATAGGAATTTTCATGTGGAATTTTTCAGCAGTGTAGACATGCATACAATACCGCATCACACTTAAACACGCTATCTGATCCTGCAGTTTTGTTCTGACGTAAAAAAAAAAAAAAAAAGGATAATAATAAAAAAAAAGCTCTAATATTACACTCCAACTCACCTGGCTCCACAGACAAGCATGTAGTAGTTAGTGCAGAAATAATCAGACATGTAGAGTAGAATCAACGCAGTAACATCCTACAGGCCAGTAAGATCTGATCCTCCTGATTGGAGATATGTAGAGTCTTTCAAAAAGTTTAAGCTGGGACCATCTGGAGTTCCGAATGCCTTCTGCAAGACATGAGACACATTCGGCTTAAATAACCCTCCTTACGGGCGCTCAGAGAGCTGTGAACACACACCAGCCCTTAGTAATGCCTCTCCTATCATAAGCCTCATTTGCACTAAATTTGGAGGCCATTACCCTCATTATGCTTCTCATGACTGATGGATATATTCAGGCCCCTGAGACCCAGTTCTCAAGACCGGATTGAAATATGTAATATGCACCAAATTCTTCCTGACAGCCTACATAAGAGCCTCTGAGCCGTCTGTCCATCTTCTATCTATCTGTCTGTCTGTCGGTCTGTCTGTCTGTCTGTCTACACTCTTCCTTCACCAGCCTCTCTTTCTTCTCTCTTTAGAAAAGCACAGCTTTTCTGCTTACTCAGAAACTGGAAACTCCTCCTTTTTTTGAAGACTATCTTGTAGTGGAAAACCTACTTAAGTTACAAAGTGCTGATATAAAACTCAGAAAAAAAGTTCAGCGCGTTGAAATGTTTACTGATAAAAAAAATTTGTGTCGAAAAGTGTCGACATAATCTTTTTCTGTTTAACTTTAGTGCAGAAATTCTTTGTTGATCATTTTGATCAATGTTGCAAAAAAGTTGCTAGGAAATTATTTTTGTAAAAACAAAATGGCATTCATGCCAAAAAAATAAACAAAAACGTGTCACATGATAGAATTTATCCATCTATCAGGGGACGAACAGGGATTTGCGTGCCATCCAGCACACTTCAAATCTGTGGCACAAGATGTTCCAAGGAATTACAGCATGCAACGACATTGGCTTCCGCTACACTCGTCAGGGCAGATTTCTTTTGTGATACACCAAAACTTATGAGACAATTTGTTTTGTTTTTAAGGATGACATCATGACGCACATCATTTTATCGATTAAAGGCCAATTGGATGGAAACAGGCAGGAGACAGCAAATTTCACAAGCTTTTTTTTTTTTTTTTTTTTTTTTTACATACTTTCAATTTGTCTGTAACTTCTTTCTTATTGTTCATTAAATAACAATACATCTTTTTTTTATATGTTTATTATTAGGTTTAGTTTATCTGGAACAACCATCATACAAGTCCCTGTGAATTTATTGGTATTATACATAGAAATGTTACATATTACATTAAATCTGTGATTTGTGTTGCAAAGGAAGTCGTAGTCATAGCTGCTCTTATAGATGACGAATCAACACTTTCTGATGCCAAAGATAATTTCTTTTCATAATAAATTTCATCATTCTTCTTTAGTAAGCTCTTGTTCCTACTCAAGGTCAAGCTGGATCTGGAGCTTCTGGAACACTGGTAGTGAGGTAGTGAATACACCCTGGATGAGATGCAGGGCACCATGCACACACATATTCAGATCTAGGGGCAATTTAGAGGAAACTAGAGGACTCGGAAGAAGCCAGTATAGACACGGGGAGAACATGCAAAACTCCAAACAGACAGTAACTCAAGCTCAGGATCGAAACAGGAACCTGTGATGCAACAACACATTCCACGGCACCACCACGAAGTTTTTCAAAGTGCAATGGTTGGCGAGTGGCGCAAAAGAAAAGTGTTCGCCATATCCTCTGGAGATGAGTAGTTTGAATCCTGATGTTTGAATCTGAGAGTCCAAGAGAACAAAATTGCCTGTGCTTTCTCTCCTCTATCAATCACAATGACACTAGCCAATTGTGGGCATGAGCAGTAGTTTGGAGATAAATGCAGTCGGCTGGCTTCATGTGATAGCCTTCACCCTCCACAATTGGTAGCAGTCATACGATAAGAGAGACCTCTTAAGTGGTGGGTGCAACTTGGCCAAGACAAAATTAGGGGGGAAAATCTGGAAAATTAAAGTGAAATGATTGAAAATACCTTGAATGTAGTCAAATTTATCTAGTATTTCCTATTATGAGATGTTTGTTATTTCTAATTTCAAGCTTGACGTAATCTTGTTCTACTGACAGATAGTTTTTCTAATTTTGAGGGGGGTTTTTTTCATAGAAAGAAGCAAAATGATCTGCCAATAGAATAAGAACATTTAAAGCTTGAAATGAGTCATATCATCTACAAACTGGCTGAATAATCTTATATTTGATTTAAAAGTGTCATATCAGACACTTACTGTATTGACAGCATCAGAATGATTGATGAATAAAATTGCATAAATTGCATCTATTTAACTCTTTAGTTGTTTGAGGAAATAAAGCTTGAATCCTGGATCGTCTGGATGATGATGCTTGTATTCAAGTCCCGTTTATGTGAGATGTGTTGCCATGAATTTAAATGAGACTGTTATGGTTATTGTCTGGTTCTTGGATATTTGCGATTGTGTGATTCCCAAGTTTTCTCATTAGTCCCTTAGTTTTGGAGGCTTTAAGGACGAGGTCATAGTTGTTGCATCACGTTACATCATCAGGATCTTTGAACAACTTGAGCCCGAGTCCTTGAATTTCCATCTGTCCACTATCTGTTTCTCCTTGGAGCATGAAGCACACAAGTTAGTGAGCTATGTAAAAATAAACCGGCTTGATCTAGGACCTTGGATGTAATACAAAAACGGATATAAATGGAAATTTTCTCTTAGATTTATAAAAGAAAAAACTAAATTAAATATTTGATGAAATAGAATGGGAATATATTCCTTTATTGTCATTTGTACTCAGTACAGTGAAATTCTGGTGTGACAACCTCAGGTGCCGTGCAGAAAGCTATAAGATACAATAGAAAAAATACCATAAAAATTAGCAAAAATATTTTTTTTAATTATATTTTTTTGATGAAATTGATTGATTAAAATTTTTTAAAATATAATTGTAATAGTGAAGTTCCTTTTCTTACACAAAACTTCTAGGCGTAAAGCCTGATTTGCTGATTTGTTTACCGCAGCATTTAACCAATTGTAATCACTTGCAAGCGACCAGTCTGCAATCCCGCACAATCACGCACAAATTATGCAATTTCATCACTGAAAATATCATCTTTTTTCTATTAGGAAATCAAATGTGTAATACAATACAGTGAACCAGTACATACAATTACACTGCAGCAGTAGTACACAAATTAAAAACATGAAAAAAGTAATAAAACAGAAATAGAACAATGAAGAACAATGTACGTAGGGGCTTAAGTTACATAAACAATAAGTTTAAATTCTTTACAAATATATATATATATATATATATATATATATATATATATATATATATATATATATATATATATATATTGTTAAAGTTTTTAAGGGGGGCGGGGTGGGGCGGGGAAACCCAAAATATTTACTTGAGGGATCCCCTGTTGTTTCATTGAAACTAGAATACTAGAAACATAAACAGTGTCTGTTATTTATCCCAATTGCATAAGTAATCCAAATTAGATTTTTTTTTCATCTGAAAACTCTAAACATGCTCAAGTGAGCCATTTCCCAAATGAGCCCAAATGAGTGGATTTTCATTTTCACTCCCGGTATTGGTAAGATATAATTCAACATTGAATAAGCATTTATCTCTGAACAGTCGCTAGGTTATAATTTTAATATGCAAGTATTCTTTCTTTATCTAAAGCTACGTTAGCACACTGTCAGACAATAAGTACTAAAGTAGACATAAAAATTATATAATCAGGTCATGATGCAATTCTATAGGCCATATTTAGAATTTTTGACATATATATATATATATATATATATATATATATATATATATATATATATATATATATATATATATATATATATACCCCATACCCCTTTTGCTGAATTTCATCCAGTGTCGAGGGGCCCCTAAGAACTCTGATACAATTCAAACACTGCTTTTCTGTATGTAAAATTTTTCCAGGATTATAAGAAGATTTAATAAGACAGTATTCCTTCTGTTTAGAGTGGCAGACATGATCAAATCCAAACAACACATCTGTAATTAATGTTTATTACATCTCCTTCATGGACGTTTTTGAATGCTGACAGCTTGGAGGAGTGGCTTCTCGCGTGTGGGCGTGGTTTATGTGAATGGGGGTGGAGTTTGAGCCTCCTGTCAGCAGCAGCACCTCTTTGTTTGAGATCTGCGCCTCTAACGGTGGAAGAGCCCCGGAAATCTGCGCTCATTCCCTCTCTCCCTCTCTCTCTCTCCCCTCAGCACCGGTAATAGGGACGGCATCCGAGCGCTTTCACGCAGTCGGGAAACGTGTGCGTGTGCATGTGCGTGTGCGTGTGTGTTCAGGTCATTTATTTGAGGTGAGTTATTTGTACTGTGGTGGAGAGAAGCGTCCAGGCGGCGCGCAGCCCGAGGCACCGGCGCACCTGCGCTTTAACGGCTTACCGGCGTTTAACGGCGGCGCTTCAGCGGCGTTCCGACAGACTGCCAGCTGGAAACTGCGATATCTCTGCGAGAGGTAAGAAACTTCCTTCCTTTTGAACAGAACTGCTGACTGCACAGGTGAAAAGCACACAACATCCAACTGCACGCTTATACATGTGAGAACTTATTATTCTTCTTACGCACGCACTCACTTTGTTAAAATGATGAACTGGAACTCGGGAAATCCTTTGCCAGTGCTCTCTCTCTGTCCTCTGTCTGTGGTGTGATTTTGCACAAAACCCCCCCTGTGATGCCTAGAAATGAAGCTGAAATCCAGATTCCCATTGCGTTCTGTGTTAATGATGTCAGAACTAATAACACTGGACAGAGGTGATGTTGATTTTGGGGGGAAATTTTTCCATCATCTCTAATTGAAAGCATGCCCTTATTTGTTTTCTTTGCATGTTTGTATGTTGTAGCTCGCCTGAACAGCGTGTGGTTAATGGTAATATTTGGATTCTACTTGGTTAACAGCAGGAAACTCCATCTGAGGTCCTCCAAAGTCTCTGCCACTCAGTTACTGGAGGCTGCTGCATGTGGTCTTGATGAGTGTGTGTGTGTGTGTGTGTGTGTGTGTGTGTGTGGTTAGACTGACCTCAAGCTGTTTCTGTTTGCCATAACGAATTGCATGTCTCACATTTGAAGGTCAGTTTTCCTGGAAAGATGAGGAGTTGCACTTTCATTCTTGAAAAAGGGATTACAAAGGCTTTCTGAGTAAATCTTGTCAGTCATCGCGCTACTTCATTGCTTGTGCTTGTATATATATATGTGTGTGTGTGTGTGTGTGTGTGTGTGTGTGTGTGTGTGTTAATATAGTGCAATATTGCACTGGCTACAGTAAACACCTTTTACACGAGTATCGATCCACTCATGCATGGCCTCCCCCCTACCCCACGCCACCCCACCTCACCTCACCTCACTCCAGCAGACAGAAGGAAGATGTCTGTGCTGCCGGATCTCAGTAAGTGCCCTCGACAGGCAGCTGTGTCGAGAGCAGACTCTAAGCTCGACTCGCTTCTCCAGTGGCAGCTGCTGTGAAGTTGAGAGAGATCGAAAAACTCCCCGGCAGCTGCAGTATGCATTATTTATGCCGACGCCTCTTCTCCGGCTTACCAGGCACTGAGAAGCTTCACTGGTTCTACAACCGTGGCAAAATGATGATCCCTGTATTATGACATCATATATAAGAGACAAATAGGAATGTCCGAAAGGTCCTTCATTCATGTGCATATTTATGGAGGAAGAAAAAAAAATCACAAGTTGTCAACTAATCAATTCATGGATTAGTAAAATACTACAAGAAATGTGCAAATTTGCAAAACTGTCAACCTTGGGCATAGTCCTGCTGCTCGTCTGCGGCACAGCACTTCCTATTGAACACGAGACATACCAAGTTTGTTGGCCTGCGGAATGAACAATGAGCGATCCAAAAGGACCCGGGGTGCCTATACTTTCACATTTTGTCACAGTGAAGAAAATGGTGAGGTTCTTCTTTGCGATGAGCTTGACCATGCCTTGTAAATCTCAAACTGTATTCTACAGTGCACTACGTCGTTTTACAAAGCCTTTGCCCTAGGTAGCGAGCGCATATAGCGAATGCTTACAAATAAGCGATTTCTATGTGAAGATGAGTTAAGAAACATATAACCAAGCTGGAGGTAAGTGACAAAAACGAATCAGAAACAATATAACCTTATAATATTGCCTTCTCATGATCGGTTTTGCTTGAGGAAAGGCCATTTTCAGCTTCTGTAATTTATGTGCTTTGAATGCAAAGTGTAGTGTTAGTGCTAATGTTTTATCTGTGGGAGAATGAATGGCTAATTGCCATTCAAATTCTTTTTTTATACTAAATTTATTCCATCAAGCACTCAAGAGAAAATGTCTGCTTCTGTGTATTGTGAATCGCACACATAGGACTGTGTTTTCTCTCTTTTTTTTCCAATTTTAAATATCGATTAATATTGATTCACAAAGAAGCGAATCAACGACCAGTAAGATTTGCTCGTTGTGGTAAAAGCTTGGGTCGCTATTGAAAGGTAACAGATGTGTAGAGTAGAGTACTTCATTCAGGACATGGCTGAGGGGATACATTTTGTTTAGTGGTCAGATTATTATCAGGTTATTATTGTTTCATTACTTCTTTCTCCAATTAATATTGATTTAAAAAAAATAAAAAAAAGTCTACAGATCTTCTTGTTACGTCCGTCGTGCAGGTAGTACCTAGAAATGAGTGTTTATATACGACTTTCATGAAAAACTCCTGATAAATCCAAGACAAAATGAATTGAATTCAGTCATATGAATGGAGCTGAAATATTGATTATACATGTCTTTAGTGATTTAGTGATATAACAATGGAAAATGGAGAGTAGTTTTACAATGGATTTTGTTTTAATCAGAAAGGCTCTCCCTGCGTCCGTCTTCAAATCCGGGCAGTCGTGCTGCATGATAGGGGTCAGAGGTGAGGGTCAGGTTTAGGAGAGCGTGCTGTTATAATGGAGCTCGCACCTCTTTGTTCCTCCTCAGTGAATCGTCCAGCAGCAAGCCTACAGCTGCGAGCTTCTTTGTCCTCCTCAATGGACTCAAGGGTCTACCCAGAATGCATCACCTTGCACCGTCGAAGCCTCTCGTCGGCCAGAATATCCACTTAACGCCAATCAGCCTTTCACATACGCATGCACAAAGTAGCGCTCGGACCAATTAATGTCCGTTTTCAAGAAAGGCAAGAGGCCTTGGTGTGTGGCCCTGATCCAAATTTCCTTCATAAGCGCATTTTCTTTGTGTGAAGGATAAAACCATGCGGATGAAATGGCCCGTGGCTGGTGTGGAAGCTTTATTCGTGTCCGTCCCATCCCCGAGGGGCATCAATTTTTTTTTTCAGGATTTTTACAAAGTGGTTCAGATGAGATTTTATCTGAATAAACATTTGCGTTTGGTTTTGTGTAGAAATAAGCTTTGCCCTATTGATTGCTCGGTACTGCTGACCATCTCGAAGCTCGGGTTTCTGCAGGGTAGGACGGACAGATGGACAGATGGACAGGGGAAAAAAAGGTAAAGACACAATGTGCTGTGAAGTGGAATGTTCGTTTACAAATCAGCGCCTTTATTCCGCCTTTCCCACCTTTTCAGCAAAGCAATTAGAGCCAGACGTGTTAACACACACGCACACGCACACACACACACACACACTCACACACACACTCACATGCAAACACACATAGACACTAGCACCAGGAAGGTGGCCAAGTAGACTGCTCAAGGTTCTTCAGTGGCACGCATGCATATTTAATTGCGTCTAGATGTGTGGAGGTTCACAAGAGGGTCTCTGGCTCCTTGCCAGTCACATGACAACTCTGTATCAGATCAGAAGCCCTTTCCTTCTCGATTCAGTGAAGGAGAAATGGGAGAAAGAGAAAAATAGACAGAGATAAGCTCCAGACTGACCTTATGGGTGACATTAAAGGTGATGATCCTCTAGAGTCACTGGACTGGAGATAGGCGATGCCAGAAAGGAGAATTAAAGATAACCAAAGGCAGTGTTGGAATATATTTTGCTTGAGAGTGTTTGCTGTCTCTAAGGCTGCTAGTTTATATTTTATTTTAGTAACAGATTTAGTTATAAGTGTGGAGCACGAACGTTTGATGAATCAGATTGTACTTTGAAAATGATTTTTGCCATTGCACAAAATGACTCTAGTTTCAATACTCCACAAATAGCAGATATCTTCCATAATAAATCATCCCTCAGTAAGCAAAAAAGTATTTAAAAGAGGCATCTTTCCAATACATTTTTCAGGTTGTCTAGATTTCATGAGATTACCACTATGGTCAAGACACAAACTTATTATGGAACTAAAAAAAAAAAGACATTTTTAAAGGTGAGATCAACGATTAGCTTAACAAGGAATCAACCAAACACAATATATTTTCTCCCAATTTAAGTCAGACCAGGTTGGTCCAATAATGAGCATTCGCGGACGTCTCATCCTGTTCAAAAGTAGTGTTTAAATTGGTCTAGCACTGTTAAGGTCTTTGGTTTATCTGTATGGGGAAATACTTAAAGGTGCAAAAAAAAAAAAAAAAAAAAAAGAACAAAAAATTATTTTCATGCTATGAAATATAATATATAATGTAAACATTTTATATTTTATTCAAAAAGATCAAAATGAAAAAAAAAAAAAAAAAGTTGCTGGCAGTTATAGGTACTAAAACGTCCCTTTTAAACTTCCTTCTTTTTTTTAGAACCCAAAAGTGTTAATGACAATTCAATTCAATTTTATTTGTATAGCGCTTTCTACAATAGACATTGTCTCAAAGCAGCTTTACAGAAATGATATTTCTAAACCCATCTTAACTTAGTGTATTTAAATGAAATTTTTAAATCATGTCACAACCATTTACTAGGGATTCTTAAAGCTAGTAATGGATTTCACCTTTCCTGTCACATCACCATTGCTATATCATTGCTTGAAATCTGTACAGAGAAGTAGTTGAATCAGGTTTGTCATTTGAAATCTAATAATATAGAACCTAACCACATTCAGTTCCCAGAATATCCCAGGTTATGCAGTTTCATGTGTTTCCTCATTGACCTACAGCAGGTCGCCCTGATGTTCACTCTATGTCGCATCATGTTTATTTGATACGATGGAAAATATTGCACGTGTGCATGTTAATGTTATTAATAAGTATGTAAAATGCCTTAAGCTGATTGTAATGTTAATTACCTAGCTAGTTTTATATTTAGTCTTAGCTTCACTACTTGATTACCTTTGTGGTTATCGATTGAAGAAATGGATGTCTGAAGAGATTTTAGGAAGAAACCACAGAACTGTAGACGGTGTCACGCAGAACGAACTGAGACTCAGCCAGAAATGGTTGTGCTCAAACTAATTATACCTGATGCTAAACAGCACCATCCTGTGCAACTCGCCAATTAGATCGAGTTACTCTTAACTATGCAAAGAACGCTTGAAGAACCCTTCTCAGATTGTAGAGAAGATGCTTTTGTGTGTTGTAGAAAATGTAGTCTTTGCTTTTTCGACAAAGTATGTTGGGAATTGTGTTGTGCAAACTGAGCATTGTCTGTTTTTGTTCTAATCTGCAATATATTCAATAGTAAATTATATTATATTCTTAGAAAAACAAGGTCTCTAGTACATAATTCTTTTTTCCCCCCGAAGCAAAGTGTACAGAAGATTTAGTTCATCTGAACAGGTTTGACTGCGTATAATTTGTTTATATTGTAGTAATAGTAGGATTTCTTAAAAGCATGAATCACTTTAAGGCCAATTAGTGTTGCAAATATGTTTCACGCAATGCCACACAATAAAAATTTATAAATAAAATTAAAAAGTTGTGTAAGTCTGTGGGTGTTCTGTATTGTAGCAAGGTCAGTCTGTCTAGGATTTCAAAAGGAACATTTAAAATTAAGCAGTTAGTGGAAATTAATAGCAATTCATGGTAATTCAGTGAAATTATGGAACTCACGTTAAGAATGGTTTAAAAAAAAGTTATCTGTTGGTACAACAATGAAGGGTATTAGGCAGTGGTTGAAGGTGGGATAGGAAAATTGATAGCGCAGTTGAGGACACAGATGGACAACATCACATATGGATAATATGTAAAGACAAAAACATATGAGGGTCCAAACCAGGAACTAAAAAAAAAACCCAATCCCAAACACAGAAACATGGCTTGGCTTTAAAGTGTTGATAAAATACATGATAGGACTTAGAAATGCTAAGCAGAAACAACAAGGCACTAATCAAGATGAGACACAGAACAGGTGAATACATTAGGATAGTCAACTAATATTATGACAGGGCAGAGATGGGTCCAAAAGCAAAACAAAAGTCATCCATCCGCTGAGAGGGTATTAGGCCAAAAGTTTGTGGATACCTGACCATCACGCTCATACGTGCTTGTTGAACAGCTCATTCCAGATGTAGTCCAGGAGGCCTGGCACGTAGTCAACATTTCAATTCATGACAAAAGTGTTCATTGGGGTTGAGGTCTGGGCTCTGTGCAGTATACTCGAGTTCTTTAACATCAACCTTGGCAAACCATGTCTTCATGGAACTCACATTGTGCACAGGGGCACTGTCATGCTGGAACAGATTTGGGGTCAACCATTAAGTTCTAGGGAAATAGTAATGCTCCAGCATACAAACACATCCTATACTTTGTTGCAGCAGTTTAGGGAAAACCTACATATATGGTCAGGTGTGCACTAACCTTTGACCATATAGTGTATAAAAGTACCCTAAAACCCCCTTTTTTAGCATTTTGTCTGAGGATTAGAATAGATTAAGAAAGTCCTGCTTCTGTTATGCAGGTTAGATACACCGGAGCACCATATGACTTAAAAAAATGCAATTTGTGACTGGAAATTTTTTTTCATTGAAGTTCTATTCTTCATCGCCATTGCTTTCTACATCCAATTCTTCATGCTTGTAAAATGTTCTCAAATATAAGCACTTCATCTCTATGAAGGAGGCATTCAGTACCGGACAGCTCCCATGTTTCTGCCCTAGAGCACATGCTTTCCATTTGCTGCTGTCTGATTATAACACACATGCATTATAGCGCGGACGTGGTGTAATACATTGTGGAATAAAGCTCGTGTCATTTATACAGCTCAGCCTGGATGCGAGGGCACAATCGTTTATTTATCTCCATCCCATCTTCTCTTCTCATGCTAAGGTAATCAGAAGAGCATTATGCCTGACATTGCGTATACAAATGAGCTCATGGCACCTAATCAATCCTGTGCGTCATGCTGAATCGCGATTAGTGTTCGGGGAATTTATTTTTCATTCCAAAAGTAGAGATAAGAGTGTGCCAGCAAATCAAAGCTGACTGTCGGTGAGGAGGCCACCTTGATTGTGTGTGTGTTGAGTATGTATTTGCACAGCTGATCCTTATTTTTCTTATTCCAGTTGCATACGTTTCCAAAAACTGCCCAACATCCTCCTGCATGCACTTTTACTTTCTCATCTGTAGATGATTATCTGGACGTGTTATCCATCGGAAGGCTGCGCATTCGTCCGGAGGGTTAACTCTCGAGCCGATCACAAGAGATATCGATAGTGAAATTGGAAATGAGTTCCACCAAAGCAGTGCTGATGTGTGTATTTACATAGATCTAAGTAGGTATGTGCTCTGCTGGGGATTCTGTATGTCATTTGTCCTTGTTTGCCTTTCCAAGAATTAGTCATGGTCCCCCTCTCGGCGCCCCCCTCCCCCCTTTCGTCTGTTTTGTCTCTGTGGGTGACTCGCAGGCCGATCCATCAGCTCTGCATTCTGCAGGAGGGCCGTCTCCCTGAGCCAATCACCAGAGGCGGTGTTATAACCAATAAGAAAAAAAAAATCAGCTCAAACAAAGGCTTGAGTCTGTTCCTTTGTCTTTGGCCAGGCTCCATCATCCATTTTGTGTTGCTGACAGCCTGAGGCTGATGTGGTAACAGCTTTTCAGCTCCATCATAGAAGAATATGGATGAGGTCTGCACCATATTGCGTATAAGGAAACACATGCATAATTTAATGTTAATGAAACATTGAAGAAATTTAAGGAGCAAAAGAAAATAAAAACATCTGGGAGCAAACGAGTCTGGGAAACAACTCTGAGGCTAAAGATTATTACAGCATAGTTGTAAGAAAAAACTCATATTGCCAAAATGACAAGATTGCAGGGGGGGGGGGGGGGGGGGGGGGGGGGGATCAGTGTTCTGAGCTATTAACGTCATTTAAAAGTTAAAAGACTTGATTTTCAAAATCCTATACTAAAGTGGCTCATAAGTGTAACACATTAACAAACCAAAAACCCAACAGCAAATCAAAAAACAACAACAAGACACACAACAGCAAATTTGGGAGCACAGCAGCAAATTCAATACATCAGCTAATTCGTAAACAGCAGCAAATTTGTTAACACATCAGCAAATTCAAAACATCAGCAAATTCAATACATCAGCAAATTCATAAACAGCAGCAAAGTTGGTAGCACAACAGCAAATTTGGGAACACATCAGCAATTTCAAAACACCAGCAAATTCATAAACAGCAGCAAATTTGGTAGCACAACAGCAAATTTGATAACAAAACAGCAAATTTTCTAACACATCAACAAATTGGTAACACATCAGCAAATTTGCTAACACATCAGCTAATTTAGGAACACAACAGCAAATTTGGGAACACAACAAAAATTCATTAACACATCAGCAAATTTGGAATACACTGAATGGACTATTACAAGGAAAATAAATTGTACATTGTCTGTTGTCTTATTAACTCACAAAATAAACCTAATGCATTTCTTTTTAGTTTTGTTATTGTGTTTTCTGATTTGCTGTTGCATGTGTGGTTTGTTAGGTTTGGTTTACACTTGGGCTACCCGTGTGTACTCTGCACTTAGGCTACCTGTGTGTACTCTGCACTTGGGCTACCTGTGTATACTCTGCACTTGGGCTACCTGTGTATACTCTGCACTTGGGCTACCTGTGTGTACTCTGCACTTGGGCTACCTGTGTGTACTCTGCACTTGGGCTACCTGTGTGTACTCTGCACTTGGGCTACCTGTGTGTACTCTGCACTTGGGCTACCTGTGTATACTCTGCACTTGGGCTACCTGTGTGTACTCTGCACTTGGGCTACCTGTGTGTACTCTGCACTTGGACTACCTGTGTGTACTCTGCACTTGGACTACCTGTGTGTACTCTGCACTTGGGCTACCTGTGTGTACTCTGCACTTGGGCTACCTGTGTATACTCTGCACTTGGGCTACCTGTGTGTACTCTGCACTTGGGCTACCCGTGTGTACTCTGCACTTGGGCTACCTGTGTGTACTCTGCACTTGGGCTACCTGTGTATACTCTGCACTTGGGCTACCTGTGTATACTCTGCACTTGGGCTACCTGTGTGTACTCTGCACTTGGGCTACCTGTGTGTACTCTGCACTTGGACTACCTGTGTGTACTCTGCACTTGGACTACCTGTGTGTACTCTGCACTTGGGCTACCTGTGTGTACTCTGCACTTGGGCTACCTGTGTGTACTCTGCACTTGGGCTACCTGTGTGTACTCTGCACTTGGGCTACCTGTGTGTACTCTGCACTTGGGCTACCTGTGTGTACTCTGTGCACACTGAATCAGTTTGTATCCAGTTAATTTGGAAGATATATACCATAACACAGAGCTACAAAACAAAGTCATCTGTCATTTTATGAACTGTCTGTTATTTATAAACTGTATTGAAGTCAGGTTCATACATTTTACAGCATCTAATGTTTTAAGTGGTGACAGCAAAATGATGGCTATCCTGCATTCCCTCATCATCACTGTCACTGTCAGTGACACCGCATGGATTATTTATTTATTTATTTATTTATTTATTTATTTTCCTCTTCACAAGAGACATTGGAGGAAAAAAATGCATTTCTACGCCTTCCTTGAAAATTGCATTCTAGGAAAGGGGTCAGATTATTTCAGCATGTGACATCAGCATGTGAATGACTTTGAAAGATGGTTTTAATATATATATATATATATATATATATATATATATATATATATATATACATGTAGTACGACAGAATGTTGTATTGTAATTTTTTTCCACGTATCTCAGCTTGGGAGCTCAGAACGTCAGAACGTGGGTACGTACACGTACACGTACGACCCACCAGGAGCAATTTATGGTCCACCTACTTTCAAATGATATACAGTATATAAATAGGAAAAGAATGGCGTTCCGGTCTAAGCTTTTGATGTCCCGTTACTGGATCGTTAATATCATTAATGATCTGAAGCACCTGCTGAATAGCCAGCCACAAGCTTTTCTAACCTTTGACCTCAGAGATGTGTGATGATTGGCCAGCATTAAATAGGTTTTGATTCAGACCTACATTTTCTATGTGCTGAATGAAGTGTGAATGTAATTTAATATCATCCAATTACACAAATGAGTCAAATCCAGGTTCTGGCGATATTTGTTTAACGTCATACGTTTGCCTTGAAGAAATAAATTTCTTCAATACATTTCAATTCAATACATTTTTTGTTATATAAGGTTACCAGTTCTAAAGACATGAATGACTTTTTGGGAGGAAAAAAAACATTAAATAGAATAAGAGAAATGTATTAATTAAAAGGAATTCATTTCCAAGGCCGAGTCGGCTGCACATTGCCGTGCACAGTGCAGTCAGATTAATTGGTTATTATTTATTTATGTAAGATTCATTCATTTAGAATGATCTGATGTGGTGCTTCAGCAAGGCAGAATTATGCAAAGTCACTCAGCACCATTAGAGTTCAGACTCAGCTAAAAGGTTTCTTAAGAAAAAGAATCCACCAGAGGAATTCTTTATTATTCCAAATCCTGTTCCATATGGAGGATAAACCCATAGAGCTTATTGTACTGCACAGTTCATTTCACTACACAATGCTGTCTGTAGAAAAAAAAAAGTGTTAATACCACATTGCAGTGTTGACACACGTAGACGTGTTAGTATATGCTTAGCTTCACAGACTAAGGTGAGAAGAGAAATCCCTATGCAGGGAGAAAAAGTCGCTTGGATCAAGTCTCCTTGGCAACCAGAGCAGCGGCTACAATGATGTTCAATATTTTGAAACCTCCCCCCGCCCCCTCCCTCCCTCCCGCCCCCAAGGTTTCTGGGTGAACGAAGGAACCTATTTATATATATATAAAAAAAATAGAAGTAGAAATAGAATAAGTTAAAAATAAAACGTGCATCCTGCAATGACCCGTTCAGTCTCTAGATCTGATTTGAAGAAGGAATTGTAAGACGTCTGGCCGAGTTTTTTTTTTCCCCAGTAAAAAAACAAATCAAAACAAAAAAATCAGGTTTCGGCCACACCTATTTCGGCTTTAAATCAAAATACAGATGCAGGTATTTAAAGCACTAAACAGATACAGATAGCGTCAGTGCGTTACACCCAGTTAGTTCTGATGACAAAATAGTTGAGGCAATTATAAAGGCAAAGGGTGGGGTTACAAGCTATTCTAGAATTCCAGATTCAGGAATATGCAAACTGTAAGCTGTTTTTTTTATTCACCATTAGGCTATATCCACATTAATCTGGGTAGATGCAGTGAAAACTGCTTTTCGTTTTTAAATCGCTTTAACGTTTGCTAGTCCAAATTGAAACGTCTAAAACCGCGCACGCCCCTATACCGCACATGTGTAAAAATGTAAGACGCTTTAGCCCGCATCATATCCGTCGCCGTTTATTTACTTTCCAGCACAATAACTGCAGTACAACATCATCCACCATCTTGTCTGTTTTGAGTTGAACGGATCACGTGACCGCATCACATGACTAAAAATACGTCATTGTGTATCATTGAATATCTCGGTTTTCTCAGACCACACTACAACGCAAAAATGGCGTTTCTGTTTATCCACTTGGGAGAGCGTTTCCAAAGGTTTCGATTCATGTGGACGTAGCTTTTATATCTTAACATGTATTATCCAGCTATTTTATATAGGGGCATCTGTGAACTGAACAATCATGCCTTGCTGCTATAAATGAAATTTCTTTGTCTTTTCTATTTTGTCCTAAGGGTGTGGAAACTCTTGCACTCAGCTGTAACACTGTGCTTCCCGGACCACTTCACTTCTGTTAAACCACTCACTCATCCCCAGGGTACTAATTAATTACTTACACTCACAGACTCTGCATTCGACCCTATGAGTGACTGGCAGCATTAGATCAGCTAATGCAGGGGACTAGTGTTGGCAAACTGTTTGTGTAAAATGTCAACCTGTCCTGTTGTCAGTGGATCAGTGTAACTTAGGACTTTGCTTGTCTCCATCTGAGCTGAATCGATGTGCATCTCAATGTGTAATCAGCAAACTGATCTATTAAAACAGCCACCGATTCAATACAGTAGGATTCATTGGCGTTTCATTGGACTAGCAATGTAATAATGGGACAGACATGCATAAAGGCAACGCCTCTTTTACAGCTACTGACCAGTAGTACTGACTGGCGCGGATGCCACGCTTCCTTCAGGACCACTGACAAATGACAAATGACAGACATCAGAGCCATGCCTGCTTTACTAGGTGCTTTCACCAGACTCCTTTTCACTTGGACTAGCAGGCACAGCAGCCATGTCTGCGGTCACTGGATCTGGTGGTTGGTGTGGCCACGCCTCCTTTTTCCTAAGAGTGAAAGGTGCCGGGATCATAGCTCCTTGACTACAACTGACAAACAAAGCAGCCATGCCTCCTTCTTGGCAAAAAGGCCATGCGCACTTTCACTCAGACTGATGGTTGCTGGCCTCACCACCTTCACTAAATCTGAGAGGCACAGAGGCCACACCTTTTTTGTTGTGACTGGCAGGCACAGAGGCCACAACTCCTTCACTAGGACTGGCAGGCACTTAGGTTGTGCCTGCTTTCACTTGGATTGACAGTTAATGAGGCCACACCTTCTTGACAGACTCACTGTCCATGCCTCCTTCAGGTGGACTGGCAGGCAATAAGGCCACGCCCACTTTCACTTGGACTAATGGTCGCTGAGACCATGGCCACGTCCGAAATCGCAGACTGTGACTACTACCTACTGCATTCGATTCAGTACCTACTGCTCGGCCGTTGATACAGTACGTACTGATCAGTGTAAGTGGTAAGCATGAATACAATTCGGACGTACTACGAAGCGTGAGTTCTGACAGCTCTTCCGTGTCAGTCCCGTTGCCTTATGGGATAGCGCAGTATCCACAGTGTCCAGTCTTTCCATACTGCAGACTCTCGGCGGAAGCAGTAGGTCGTCAGGGTATTTCTCGCCTACTGTTTTATGAATACTGAGAATTCGGACATACTTCTCCTTTGGTGTACTGCTTTTCGCCTACTGTGTAGTAGGGATTTTCGGATGCAGCCCATGTCTCCTTCACTAGATCTGAGAGGCACAGATGCCACACCTCCTTCACTGTGACTGACTGACAGAGACCATGCTTCCGCTTTTGTGGGTGGCTGGCACAGAGGCCACACGTCCTCCTCTAGATCTGACAGGTGCAGAGGCCACGCCTACTACATTTCTAAATAATAGAACACTAGTAATAAAGAAGACAAAGATGTGTAGTATTGGATTTTTACTGAGATACAGAGAACCTGTATTGATTCTGTAATGCTATTCTCTCTCCGCCGGTTGTTGCACTCATTGTATGCTTGTTAATATAAATATGGCTTCTAAAGAGAATATTGATGCCACAGGATTCATAGCACGTTTTCTTTTAAAGCAGCAACAGGCATGCTTGGCTCTATATTGTATTTTGATTCAATAACCATGAATAACAGGTAAAATATTTATAGCAGGTTCCTACCATGTCAGCAGATATTGTGTTCAAATTGATTTATATTTCAACAGAATGCAATAGAAATGCTCAATATGAGATAAAGCAGAATGAATAAACACACAGATTCGTGGCCAGCAATACGAAGCAAGGGCAAAAGGCTTATGTATTTTTAGATGAGCAAGGATGGAAACACAAATAGACATGTATGTTGGTTGTAAAAAATAAAAATGCCTGGAATAATGTACGCCTGCCTTCTGTCCCTGTCAAGGTTGCTGTGTGTCTCTGGTCTGTGTGTGTGTGTGTGTGTGTGTGTACATGCCACTGTCAGTTGAAATCTGATACTTTATCAAGCACAACTGATTGGATGTTAGTTAAACACGCTGAAAGTGTGTCACATATATAACTGAGTGTGTGTGAGAGAGAGAAATGGGGAATGTGAGCACCAGCCTGACCCGGCATGAACTGATGCCAAAAAAGACATAATTCTGCTTCCCATCAAGTCACATCGCACCACTGCATCACTGAATATTTTCCTACAGTATAACAGTGTGCTCTGTTGTTTTTTATATTCCTTACACGTTACAATCATTAATTTTGTAAGAGTTATGCAATGACATGCATACCGCATCTCATTAATGTGCCCAGGACAACCTTGTCCATTATTAAGCACTGCAAAACACACACCTGGTTTATATTAATTACTCTATTGACCGTATTGGCTGCAATCAATCAGAAAATTAGACTATCTGATCAGCACTGGTTCTTGACCTTTGACTTGCCTCCACAGGACACTGTGGAAGATTAATGACCCACTGCGACTAAAGAAATGGGTAAAGAAACCGAGCGATACAGAGACCAAAGCCAGACACAGAGTCTTTTGTGTAAATTTGGCTCTTTGGGACTTTTTCTTTTGACATGAAAATGTATAGTTTTTTTTCTTTTAATCTAAACTCACAAAGCCTCAGAAGCCCCCAGGTGACCTGCAGTGATACACCAGTGTCTTTGGACAAAAGTGGCGAGATTAAAAGGAATCAGAAGGACCAAAGCTTTGTTGTATAAAACACTCCGATAACATTGTTGTGGCTCACAGTTTGTGTTCCGGAGGTTTCTGGAGTCTGCAGTAGGGATTCTTTCGACTGGCGAATACAAAAAGCAGCATGAAAAACAGCTCCAAACGCAGGGATTATACTCGAGATGTGCTAGAGAGGAGTGTTTGACGTGTGTGCATGTTTTTTGGATAGATACAGTACGGTGGATTATGAAGCCGGAGAGAATGGAAGTGTGGGTGAGATTCCTTTTCGTCTTAGTGCTATTCGGTTTGTTTCATAGGCTAGTATGAACTGGGCTTAATTTGTCAATTGGTCCTGCTGCACTGACTCTGGTGGTCCCAAATGCCAAGCTGACCCACCCAGATGTCAAACTGTGGTACATAAGGTAACATAAGATAAACATTATTGGTCCCGAAATAAATTTTGGGGGAAAAAAACATCCGTGATGAGGAATAATTCATTTTCCCCTTAGTGGAGAAAATTTTTAGTATATTATGCTTTTCTCTTTGTCTCTGTATTCTGTAGGCCATCTGTGTTTCTATGAAGCAAGATGTTTGTTAGAGAAGAAGCACCAACGTTCAAGGACGTGTGTGTGTGTGTGTGTGTGTGTGTGTTAGTTTACTAAAAGACTTTTTTTCATACTCATATCACATAGCAGAGATATGAGCAATAGAGAATCTTTGTTAGCATCCCTTACAGTTCTGAAACTCCCCTTTTTTGGTAGATAGGTAAGAGAGAGAAAAACAGCTATTATGGGATGTGAGAGGAAGATGGCCAACAAGTATGACAAACAAGAAGGAGGATGTATGTTAATCAAGTTTATTAGAACCAGTGTTGCATTTTACTTTTTGTTCGCTATATTATGAATTCATTAATGTTTCTATATCTATAAAGCATATCACTCTGAGGTAAGGTACAGTTGATAAGGTAAGAGTAGCTACCCGGGCTCGTGAGCAATTTCTGATCAAATAAAACCACGTTGAACTTGACGCTCCCACACTTGAAATCTTTGATTTCCACATCCATCCATCCACGTTGTGTTAAAGACTAACTCTTTAGTACAGATATAAAACAAGTGAAAATGTTCTTAAGGCGTAGGTGCAATGCTAACTTGCTAGCTAATACAGCTATAATGTGAGGTATGTCATTTTTTCAGGAGATTTAATCCTGACTCTCACTTGAGTTTCATTAAGATATTAAAGTTGTCACACATCCTACTCAGGAGCCAGAAGATTTATACTAAAACAAACATGGCCACTTTATTACACATAACTCCATTTATGGACTTTAATATTGTGAATTCTTGATATTTCCAGATTTCTTGCGTTAATATTGATGTCTGGTGAAAATTTCGTGTGAACAGCCTCATTGGAAATATATTTACTGAAAAAAATGTTGACGCGTCCAATACTTATTTCACCCACCGTAGATATAGTGTATTAAAGTAAACTGTACATCATAAACACCCAACATAAAGTTTGCAATTTAAGTTTCAAATTCTTTTTTTTTTTATTTTATCTTCCCTGAGCTTTAATTATAATGTTAGTAAAGTTTGTTTGCACAAATCATAGTAAATTTAATCATTTATGACCTTTACTTTTAAGACTTCAATGTAACCACCCACTGCTATGATTGGCTAACATCTTTGCCTACGAATTAATTATCAACGCCCCCTGCTATAACATGTGCGGAACTGTTTTCAGCGACTGAACGCCAGTGGGCGGGGCCAGCGGTGCAATAATGTAAAAGTAGGTGTCGATGCCTTGGTGTAACGGCAGTCATATGCAACTATATGTGCTCATGTGATGTCACAAATCCCATCTAATCCAAAGAAGCAGTTTTTCAAGCTTGGTTAAATAAATGCTCTTTTTCTGCTGAGGAGAACATATTAAGCTATGAAACCTGCAGGACGTTTTAATAGTACAATGACCTCTTATATGTCAAAAGATCAAGGAAAATTTGATTTCTCTTTCACGACTCCATTAATACGGTGTAGGGCCACCACAAGCTGCCAGAACAGCTACATTGCTTCTTGGCATAGTCTCTGGAGCAGTACTGGAGGGATGAACACCATTCTTACAAGAAAGGTTATGGTGGCTAATACCTTGCTCCAAAATGGAGTTGTTTATTAATTTCATTTAGCAGAGAAGTGACATCAAATATGAACTTGGCTTACTTCAACCATGTAGTTGATACGTAGTGTTGCTAGCTAAAAGACAGCTGTAATGTAGCTCAGCTTTAGTACGATGTCTATGTGAGATCACGGCAATGTGTAAAGTGGGGGCGCTCACGAGTAATTATTGACAGCTGAAACACTCACACCAACGGCAAGCGGTTTTAATGTTTAGCACCACCGATTTGTGATAACGTGTGACTTTGAACTTGATTAGCCTATGCTGTGATTGCATGCTAGTTACATCATGGAAATGAGTAAAGTGGACTGGGGTGAGGAACATGTTGAATTACAAATAAGATTTTATTCCACTTTTTATATGCATGCATTTTTTAACTCATAGTGCCAGATTCTATTCTGACTGTGAACATGTGTGTGCTTTTGGTCTGACAGATAAAGCGAGCTAAAATAGTTTTGAGCTCACCAGGTCTTGACGGATAAGGAATGTTCTCATGCTAAGTTAATGAAAGGTTACGTCCATGCTTTAAATTCAAATTTGAAGTTTAGAGTTTGGATGTGGTGTTTAAATGACCTTTTCTGAAGCACCATCTGGCATGTATATCTTTATATTGCTATGGATGTTTTTCTACCACAAGTAAGATTTCTGAGAATCTCCACGGTTCTAATCCTACTAAAACTGCCAAAGCACGCTAAACAACACGGCGTTTAACTCCTGCTTCACTGTCTGACACCTAAAAGGTCGTTTAGTCTCAGAGCCATCTGTTACTCTCGCACTGTGGACACGAACCTTAATATCTCCAGTGAATCTGTTTTTGTTTTTATTATTATTGTTTCTCACACCTATTCTAGATACTAATTACTATTCAGTACCCTCACACGGACTTGTTCAGGGGGGCAGTGGTGGCTTGGTGGTTAAGGCTCTGGGTTACTGATAGGAAGGTCAGGGGTTCAAGCCCCAGCACTGCCAGGCTCTGGGTTACTCATTGGAAGGTTCGGGGTTCAGGCCCCAACACTGCCAGCACTGCCAGGCTCTGGGTTACTCATTGGAAGGTTGGGGGTTCAAGCCCCAGCACTGCCAGGCTCTGGGTTACTGATCGGAAGGTCAGGGGTTCGGGCCCCAGCACTGCTAGGCTGCCACTGTTGGGCCCCTGTTGGGGGGGGACACACCTGGAAAACCAACATCCACTATTTATTGAGCAATTTAGTCAAGTAATTAAGATGCTGGGAAATAACTTCATCTACCAGTTTGACCAGCTCAGCCTGTGTCTTGGCAGCTGATAGCTGGTCAGACCATGCTGGAACTGGCCTCAGGGTTGATCATTACTGGAGAGAAAGTGTGTGTTAAGGTAAGGGTAGATAGTCTCAGGAGATGTCCATGGTCCATTGTATCATGGCTGACCCTGTGCTCTGACCCCAACTTCCTGACATGCTGGGGTACGCGAAGAAAAGCATTTCACTGTGCTGTAATGTATATGTGACCAATAAAGACTTCGTCAATAGTTACGCTGCACTGAAGACACTTCAATCTGACTACTGTATTTGCAGAACATGATGCTGCATCATTATTATAATTATTTGCAGCACAGTTCTTGATTCAAGAACTCTTTAAAGATTTGTAAGCATTCCTTTAAAGAAAAAAAAAAGTGCTCCGTTAATTAATTAAAATCCACTCAGTTCCATCCAGCCTGAACGAAATAATTTAGTATGACAACTTCTAATTGCTCTAATGAACACCTGAACAGAAAATATGATGAGACAGAAAAGACTTTCTTGATTAATTATTCCTGGAACTGCAGCTTTTAAACGAGTTGCTTATAACAACATGGTAATTAAATCTAACAGAACCATGTTGTAATCTTTCACACAGGCCTCAGGACTATTTTTGCGCAGGCACTACAGAGCATGACTTATTGTTATGACTGTTGCTTATTTCTTTGTGCAAAAGCCTTTTTTTACCTTGCAGTTTTTGTGGTTAGAAATGAAGGTGCCTGGTCTGATAGGAAAATAATCAGTGATGGGGTGTTGTCCCGGTGTCAGCTCAGTGGAAAGCGGACCCACAAAGTCACGCAGGATGTATTCGCTTCAAGTTAAAATATCAATGTGACAGCTAATCACAGATATTTACGAATATGTCCTTATGTTTTTGAAAGGAATGTGAGGTGTCTGGTTTCGTGGGTTTGATCTGATGACCACACCTGATGATAGTTATTCATTCCCCCTTAGCCAGCCCCGGGAAAACAAGTACCAGTATTATAGGACTCTCAAAATTACACCTCCTTCTTGATATTCCATCATGGCCCTCTTTCATGAGTCAAGTGCCCTTGGACCACCTTGGCTCTGCCTGCTTGTGGCTGCAAAATTTTTTATCCCTACATGCATACACTATAAGAAACCGGAAGCATGTGGATAAAGTGGCAAAGTGGCTGCCATTTACAGCAGCCACACTAGCACCAGTGGACCAGTGTTGCTCTGACGGCATCAGTGTCAAATGTGCTTCACTTTGATGGCCATGGAGAACAGGAAGTGGACTGGCACTGTGTTCAGTAACTGGCATTGAGAGACTTGGCATTGCAGGAGACTGTTAAAGAGAGGAAAACAGGAGGCCTAGCTTCAGAGCCAGGATAAGCTAATGCCAAGCCAAAATGCCAAGGGGAATCTGGATTTCCCAAAAACTCCTAAATAGCTAGAAAGGCTATTCAAGTCCAACGTGGCATTCAAAGAGCATTAAGTCTTTTGTTTTACAAAGTTGGATACAGGGTTTTTGTTTTGGCCTGACAGTTGGTGGGCTCCCAGTATTGGGGCATTGCAGCCAGTACTGAAGATGTTGCAGGTTTGAGTTGAACCTTTGGACACCACAGCCTCTGCAGTGTTCCAGTGCCTTGGTTTCAGTGTGATCACAGCTGCTGTGACAAAGGGAAAAGTAGACAGAATCAGAAAAAATTAGAACATGGTTATGAAGCATGCTTGGTTAAAAAGCTTGTTTGTTTAGGAGTTTAGAAGTTTAGGAGCTGCACCCTTTGTTCAGACTAGCAAACAATGACACATACAGTTGTTGCTTGTGGGCATGCACGTGTCCAGTGTTGTTTTAATTCCGATGAGAACTGCTAGTAACTACAGATAATAAACACCGATCGGCCATACCATTGATACCACTGACAGGTGACGTGAATAACATTGATGATCTTATTACAGTTGCACCTTTCAAGGGGAGGGATATATTAAGCAGCAAGTGAACATTCAGTTCTCAAAGTTGATGTGTTGGAAGCAGTAAAAATGGGCAAGCGTAAGGTTCTGAGTGACCTTAACAAGGGCCAAATTGTGATGGCTAGACGACTGGGTCAGAGCATCTTCAAAACAGCAGGTCTTGTGGCGTGTTCACGGTGCGCAGTGGTTAGTACCTAACAAAAGTTGGCCAAGGAAGGACAACCGGTGAAGCTGCGACTGGGTCATGGCTGCCCAAGGCTCATTGATGCACATGGGGAGTGAAGACTAGACCGTCTGGTCTGATTCTACAGAAGAGTGGGAAGGTTCAGGAAAAGTTCATGCTGGCTAATAGAAAGGTGTCGGAACACACAGTGCATCGCAGTTTGCTGCATATGAGATCCAACTGCCGCCTGTCACGTTGTCACTTGTTGAACGGATAAGAACCTAACGATGCTGCTGTTAAGACACAGACTCTAAATGAGCAAGATGGTCTTGGTCGTATCATCGATCTGGTTTTTATACCACGGTCATTAGAGAGCTGAAGCACCTTATGGAGCCTGACGTTATTCACCCGACATTCCAGAGATCTTGATCTCGACCAATTAAACCTGTGTGTGTGAGAGAAAGACAGCGGGAGATCCAGAAAAAGAGAGGTCTGTTCCCACATGTGTCCTCCTCTCCCTTTTCGATCCCCTTTTTCTATTGTTTACTGTGAAGTATTTATATGTTTAACTCCAACTGGTTTATTGCATAGAGAACTTTTTAAAAGGTTGCTATTTGTATTTTGAATAATGTTTATGCACAGAAATATCTTGAAATGAGGATGCATTTAGGAAAATTGCTGTCTTGATTTGACATGCAGTCTTGGTTCTCTCCAAGACTTTTATGGCCTTCATGTGTGTGATGCTTATATAAGTCATTATCATTTTTTTCTGCCTTCTGAGTGTTTATACTATTTATTCTATTTAGTATTTTTCTGAGAGGAAGCTTTGTGCTCATCCTGATAATGCCAGTGACAGACCACTGATAAACTAGATATGACCACAACACAGAAGCTACCATTAGTTAGTTAGTTAACATTACTCCTGGCGTAGCTTGCGAGTAAATTTCGCTAGCTACTAAGTGCTAGATAGCTAATGCTGGAGAGGTAACTGTAATTGTAGACAAAATACATAGTGAGTAGGCTAGCTTAGCGAAAGTAACTAAATTACTTTAGTCCTGGTGTTTATTACGCATGGCAACATTTAGCCTAATGTTAGCTGGCTTGCTAGTTAAAGTTGCAAGCTAATTAGCATCAGATAACTACTGCTGGAGAGGTGACTTTAATGTTAGCTAAAATAAACAGCTACCTGACTAACTTAGCTAATGTAGCTGAACTATTATTTTGTGTAATTGAAAAAAAACAGTGTTATGCTAAGCATTAAGCAGTACATCAAGTGATAGCGATACACCGATTACATCTATCCATTTTTTCATTCGTTTTCTTGTTTAAGCTCTCATTTGATGGTGTAATCAGGAAGCTTTCGATCTGAGAGCATGAATGAAAATATTGGGAATTTAAAAATGCACCCTCTCTGTACTTTGTCTTTCTATTTGTGTGTCGTGTTGAGGCATAGAGATAGAAAGACTGGATAGTTGTGTTGGTAAAATATAATTATAGTATAATAAGGGCTGCTTCAGTTGGCAAGTCTGACAGAGACTGTGAAGAGTTCACACAGGGACTGACAGCTCGTCCAAAACCCTCAGCCACAGGCTGAATCCTGAGACACTCTCGTCTCCGTTTCTCCCACCTCTAATTGAAAGATGTTCCCTCACTTTCCACCCACCATTACCTCTGGGGTAAACTGCCACACTGACTGTGACATCTAACTAATTCACTTTCTCATCACTTCTCTGCATCAACTATTATTTAATTGGAAAGATCCAATAACACAATAATACTAATTAAAAACCACGAGCGCCATCAATATCAGGATCACACACATGTAGGTGGTTCCACAGCCGTAATCCACATAAACCGGATTGTGGTTCCTCTTTGTGGTTGCTGGCTTTGCTTTAAGTTCAAAGTCTTCATTACTTCCTATTCCCAGTCCCTGGTCTATTTTAATTATCTGGAGGGTGAGTGTTTGATTGACTTTGTGTGTGTTTTAATCTCCAGGAATCAGTAATCACCCTGCACCCCTGGAGCAGGACAGAGCTTCCCTACAGCACTGCTGTAAAATGCAAGCCAATTAGTATGGAAGCAAGCAAATCATTTTAAACCTCAGGGATCCTAAAGCTGAAACTGCTAAAGCAAACTAGTGCAAGAAATCTATCCTAGTAAGCATAACCTACTGTGATAACTCCATCATCGTGCCGGTTGAACAGTCTCGACTTTCACCATTTGTCCCAATGTTTTTAGTTTCATTTGAGTTTGCTGGGGATTGATAGAGGGATGTCCGTCAAGCATGCTCGTTAGAATAACAGACCACGCCCACTTCATGGAAGATGAGTCAGTGTTATCACACCGATTATTAATTTTATACCACAGCAACCTCCATCCATCCATACATCCATTTTCCATACTGCACATCCTACACTGGGTCATGGAGAGCCTGGAGCCTATCCCAGGGAACTTGGGATAGGAGGCAGCGGACACCCTGGACAGGGTGCCAACCCATCACAGGGAACATTCACACACTACGGAGAATTTGGAAATGCCAGTCAACTTAGAACGCATGTCTTTGGACTGGTGGAGGAAACCGGAGTCCCCAGAGGTAACCCCTAAGCACAGGAGAACATGCACGAATCCCCAACCCTGGAGGTGCGAGGCCAACGTGCTAACCACTAAGCCACTCTGCCATCCATCCATCTTCCATACCACTTAATCATTTTCAGGGTCACGTGGAACCTGGAGCCTATCCCAGGGAGCATCGGGCACAAGGTGGGGTACACCCCGGACAGGGTGCCAATCCATCACAGGGCACACAAACATATACACATATTCACACACCCATTCATGCACTACGGACACTTTGGACACGCCAATCAGCCTACCATGCATATACTGGGGGACGAAACCGGAGTACCCGGAGGAAACCCCCGCAGCACGGGGAGAACATGCAAACTCCGCACACACATAGTTAAGCCACTGTGCCTTGATTGCAATTTTTCATTAATTAATAAATCATACATCATACGTTAATCCAATTACATGTAGTTACTGTTAATGTTATGGAACATCTGTGAAACTAGTTAGTTCACGTTATTGCTTTGGTTAGAGCAACTTTAAAACATTGTTCCCTCACCAGCAAAAGTGCTGAAGACTTTCCTCTGGCAGAAAACTGACACTGGAGACTCCTTCCATAAAGTTTCAAATAAGCATCTTACTAAAGTCACTAATGCCAACTAAACCGATACCAGAGCTGCTGTTAGAGAAAATTAACAATAACTTCTGACCAATTCCATTTGAGAATTCAGCACTGCTGTGAAAATCTCCTGAAAAATGAAAACATCACCATTTGTTTTTATAAATCGTTGGCATCTCGTGTATGTGTGTACGGTATTAGGCTTTTACACACTCACATTACAAACACACTTGCAGAGATCATTCCTTTCACTCTATTAGAAAAGCAAGGGCAATGTGTATCAAGGTGACTTGTTTCTTCATATCTAGAGACTGATGTCCTCAGCAGGACTGTCATCTGTAATTCCCATCCAAGCCTACTCTTCTGGCGGTATTTAAATGTGAGCCATCCACTTTTCCGCAGTGCTTGTCCTCTCCAAAAGGTCCAGAGTGGAGGAGACCAGTGGATCGATGAGGGTTATGGCACCGCAGCGCTTCCAATATGGCTGCCTGTGCTATGAGCTCATCCATCACTGCTGCCACAAGAAGTTTGATTAAGCTAAGGGTCCTAACAGGGCTCTGTCCTCACATTGGGGATTTATGATCAGGCCCTGAAGGGACACTTCCTCATGCAATGTAATGATACGCAGCCAGGCATGCCGGGGGAATAGGGCCAGGAAGGCGGAGTGTTTTCTTTGTGCCCACAAGTATGATTTAGAGCCAGAGATGATGTCTTGTTTCTGCAGTAGCTAGAGGGAACTGGTTATATCCCAGTCAGAGACATTTAAAACTACTGATGTGTATTATTATACTACAGTGCTGTTGAATTCTCCAGTATAGTTGGTAAGAAGCTGATCATTTTCTATATACATGGAGAAATTGAAAATCGAGCGCCAGTCTCCTAGGTACTGGCTCGTCTTTGCCGAATTTCTAACACTCAGCATGTGCAATAGTATCCACATGTACAGTACAGATGCGGTAAATATAGTAGATAATAGGTTAAATAAATGCTACAGTATTCCTTTATCTGTATCCTAAAATGAACTAGAAGGACAAAATTGGAGTGTTATGAGCTGTTTTTTTTAGTGCTAACCTCTATTTTGGTCTACTTGTAGATACAAAATGACAGCAACATTTGGATTGTAGGACTAGTTATAGTAATCTAAAAGGGACACTTTTTCAAAAATATTGCGAACTTTCTCTCTTTCTCACAAAAAGAGAGAAACTATTTTTTTTTTTATGCATGTATATCTTGTGTTATTACAGTACATATCCCAAAGCTTCATGCTGACAAATATGTAGATGTTTTTCTCTGTCACTGTCTTCCCGTAGATGTGACAACATATCTACTGGCCGCGTTTCCTTGGGTGTATGATTTGCCAATTCGATAATCTCCTTATTTCTAATCCTTGATTCTGGGGATCAGAAAAATGGAAAAGAAACCAGATCTCAGGGTTTTGCATAAGCCTTCTTAAGCATATGTCTGACTCAGGTTACCATTAATAGTCGTCATCAGAAGACATTTTTTTCGATGTGAGGTGTAAAAAGGCAAACGGCTTCTTTGAGTATTGAGAAAATACACGATTTGGTCCATTAGGGATGTTTTTACACTCTTGCCCTAAATACTTGAGTGTGTACCAAGGAATGATTCTGGGGGAGTTTTGCGAAGAGGTTCATAATCATTGATTTGCTTTTACAGGTTTACAAAGTGGAAGTCAAAGTTCATTCATTTAGTGTTTTTTTTTTTTTTTTAATTCTTTTTGTTTGGTACCAAGCCTCAAACACATGCAAACAAAGAGCTGTTGGATTTTTTTTAGCCATGCAGGCCAGCACAAGACGTGCATTTTTCACAATCCTGTCACTACAAGCAGTCACGTGACAAAGGGGAGCTAATTATAGTGCTATATAGAGCTAATTATAGTGCTCCAGTGCTATGAAAGTCTGGTTTTAGCCAATATATTAATAAGGCATTCTGTCTCTTCCGCTCGTCATGATGACCCTCTCAACCGGAGGTCATGTGACGAGTAAGTCTGGTGCAGCTCTGAGAGCAGATAACTTCCACACCTGATGCAGACAGCACCCTTTTGGTGGAAGTGAGCCCACTGTATCCATGAGGACCTGGAATCATTCTCTACACTCGAAAATAGCTTTCACACTTGGTCCTGAGTCTGGGAAAAAAAAAATGCAATCATGAAAACAAGCCAAGGGAAAAATGTCCAGAAGCTTGCATGCCCCATGTTCCAGAGTCCAATTTCAATAAGCTGCTACCTCTTTGTACAATCCAGGAGCAGAGCTAACCAAAGCAATTTAAATCATAGCCAACTAAAAGCCTTGTAAAGCCTGAAAGGACCGTCTTTTCTAAACGATTGGCTGTCTAAAGCTAAACGATTGTGCCGAGAGAGAAGGGCGGATCTGATGGAGAATTTACAGTAGAGGCAGGAGCTGCGTCATCGTGTTCAGGCACTGAGAGACCCATTCCCCATTTCAATCTCAATAGAGTCTCTCTCGGGCACCATTGGTGTCAATGGAGAGAGCATGCCCTTCCCAGGCCTGTAAATAAGTCTCTCTTTAGCGCTCCCTTTTCTTTCAGTCTCGCTTAGTCTTTATTTATCTCCCTGTCTCTTTCTCTTTTCACTGTCTACCCTTCAGTCTGTCCTAGCTGCTTGTACATTAGCCATTAAATTTTGGCTGCTGTCCCAAGCCATGATTTGACATTTTCTCACACCAAGTCCTCCTTCTTCTTCTTCTCTCTCTCTCTCTTTCACTCACTCCCCTTAGTGCCTGCCTTCTCTCTCTCTCTCTCTCTCTCTCTCTCTCTCTCTCTCTCTCTCTCTCTCTCTCTACCCAGCCCCCTCCCAGTTAGGACTGTACAATGATAGCATATTGTGATTATAAACATACATACATACACCATAATCACAATATTCCTCATAATGTCACAGAAAAAGAACAAACATGTGTATGTAAATATTTCAGGAACTATTGCCCATATCCCAATACCAACAGCTCCTGGAACCCATGTTCAGTCCTGTCCTGAGGTTTGCATGTTCAACACAAATTCGGCGCGTTTCCTACAGGTTCTCCAGTTTCCTCCCAACTCCAAAGAAAACTTTTGCTGGTAGGTGGACCTGAAAGTGCATCTTGGTGTGAATATGTGTGGGCATTAGATACTATATATGGGCATGTTATGCATCTTTTTAGTGATTCGAATAACTATATACTGAATTTCCACCATGGGGGATCAATAAAGGTACATCTTATCTCATCAGATCTTATCTTAACTTATCTGTCTTCGGATTGAAACCTGAAGTGGGCGTGGCCTAAAGTGGAAGATTGTTTTGTTTTGTATTGTTTTCTGAATTAAATATGAACTCTGCCACTATGACTCCAGAAACAAAACCCAAGTGGTCTGACAGTTCCTCAATCTCAGCTACATCACTCGAGAACATTGAACTAGATATGTGCTTTTTTTTTTTTTTTTTTAAATCCCGCTCATAAGTTATTATTTGTGTTTGAACATGTCTACAATATTTATAACAAATTTAGCTGGTTCCGTTTCAGAAAATATGAACAAACTCCTAGCCTAATTTAAACCGCCACAACCCTAAGCACGCTACCAAGCATGTTAAAGTCCCCAAGAAATCAAAATGGAAGTTTTGTGGCTTTTAGTATGAAAATGTTAGCCTCAAGGTTATCTAGTGCGCTCCAAATCAATGATGAACTTCGCATTTAGAAGATATACGCGTTCAAAATTTACAGTCTCTCTCTAACACCGATACGGATCAACAATTTTGATGACATCATTCTGCACTTCAGCTTCTCATCAGATTTTCTGTCCAGTCAAACGCTCTCTAGAATCTGAACTGTCCCGCCCCCAACATTACAAAAATCACCTTGCCGAAGTTGCCATTGTTGAGTCAGAGAGTCGTAAATGTGTCCTTAGCTGTTCGAGCTAGAGGTTGACCGACTGATCGGACTTATTTGTTGGCACCAATACCGATAGTTGGAACTATCGGTTATCAGCAATAATCAACACCTATAGCTTTTACCGGTTGCGTCCGTTGTGGGAGCGGTTGAGAAGGGTCCGCTGTCATTATACAGTACGAGAGCGGCCGCTAGAGGCGAAATAAAAACTATCGAAGACCAAGTTCGTTGTGTTATTTGAAGTGTTTTTTTTTTTTTTATTCATTTTGGATGTCTCTATTTTCTTTGTTATTTGGCGTGTTAGTTTTTGGTTCAGTTTGGATGTATATATTTTATTTACTTTAAGATTTATTAATAGGTGATATATATTAATATTTTTTATATTTTTATAAAATGTATTTATTTCATTTAAAAAAAGGACAGTACATTTTCATGCTATATTTCTTGCTACAATTTTTGTAATAAAGTTCAGCAATATTTTACTCTGAGTGTTATGTTTCCATTCAGGGTCGGTTTAAAAAACTATCGGCAGATTAATCGGTTATCGGCAGGTAGGTACCGTCCAACTCGGTTATCGGTATCGGTAAAATCCACTATCGGACAACTTGTAGTTCGAACGCGTGCGTTTTATTCCATTTCCCAACTGTAACTTGGTTAAGAAGGAAATGTCTTGAGTTTATTCAAGTTAAATTTTTTTCAATTTCGATTTTTTGTCAAGTAAATTTTTGTCAAGTTTCGATTTTTTGTCAATTTTTTGTCAAGTTTAGCCTGGGCTGTGAGGTAAGCTAAACACTATTAGCTTTTTTAAAAGGGGGAGGAGCCATTCAATATGTCCCGCCCTGACTTTACGTCAACACACCGAATAATGCTGCATATTACAAGGCAGTTCACAGGGACTTTTACGAACATGGCCAGGAGCTTCATATCTGACCGCTCACTTGATTTGAGGTAAAAACTTGGCAAGTTTTCAAAAAACAGCAACAATGACGCACCTCCTATTCGTATCCATATTTGTATCCATTTAGGACACATTATCTGCGAATCAACGAATGAATGAGTAGAAACTTTTTTGGTCAATAATATAACTTCAACACCCACCGAACTTTTATCTGAAGCCTTTGTGAACGAAACTGTGGCGCATTAGAGGACTCAGCTGACGTCTGCCATATTCAGTTTGCGAAAAACCAATATAGAGATACAGATTAACAATCAATATATCATGCAACTGTTCATCTGTGTTTTTCTCTCTCTTTTCCCTGGATGCTTTTTTTTGGCGGCTCATCTGTGCTTTATGACGCTCATGCCCTGCTCTCTGGCAGAATATTCTCTCCCTCCGTCTTTTTCTTTGGCATCTGGTTACTGTGCCCACATGATGCCCGTGTGATGTCCGTTCAGTGGCACTGGGCCCTCTCCACATGCATAATGGATGGGCTACATAAGCTCTCTTCACACTTGCCTTCTCCCTGCCAAGAGTTGGGCTGGCGAAACGCAAACAGGCAAGCAATGTGTTCAGAAAGCCAATCATAAACCACACACACACACATACACACACACACTGTCATTGCTCCCATGTATCTTTTTAACAAGCTATGCCCTGGCTGTCGTCTGTCCTGCAGCTTATTCATGCTGTCATATACAGTAAGAAGAACTTAAAGGAGCAATGTGTGATTTTTAGAGCATGCAGTTCTGTTTTATGAGGTGGTGGAGGACCTGAAATGTAAATCAAAGCTTGATTTGAAGAAAGTAGGGGGTTCCATTACATTGAAATTTTGAAAATTCAGTGATTACTACAGGTCTAGGAACACCTTTAAACTTTATAAATGGCACCTTTAAAGCTGCAGGCTATGGTTTTTTGTTGTTGTTGTTGTTGTTGTTGTTGTTGTTTGGGGGTTTGTTTGCTTTTTGGCTGCAGGGTTTGTGTGATGAGACAAAAAAATTATACGTTTAAAAAGAACCCGTAAAAGGCAGCATGACCACCCACAAAGAGAGAGAGAGGGAGAAAGAGAGGTTTTTGTTTTTTTTTCTTGAGCAGAGGCGAAGAAGGAAAATGCAGAAAAACTGTGTGTGAAGTGTGTGAGTGCCAGAAAGAAGGAAAACGGGAAAGACAAAGAGAGAGGGAAGGAAAGGGACGCAAAGCTCATTAACATTCAGCATGTGCCACTTCCCGGGCCACCTGATTGCTATTCTATATTTGATTAAAAAAGTGAAACTTTTTGTACTTTCAACGCACATTTACATTCATCTTTCCCCTTCCTCCTGGTCATAAAGGACATGCAGGAAGTCTAATAAACCCTGGTGTTTTTCATTTTTCATCAGGACGCTGAGTGTGCCTCATCAGTTAAGTGTGTGTGTTTGTGTGTGTGTGTGTGTGTGTGGGAAGGCACTCGCGTTTCATAATGCCCTTACTACTGACGAATGTCACAGGTCGCCTCTGCTGAAAGAGGCTCTCGCTTTTCAGTCTTATCTGCCCGGGTGAGTGTGTGTGTGAGCGTGTAATGATATGCTTGTGGAGATGGCAGCGAAAGAAGGTTGGCTGTGTTCACGCTGATGATGAGAGATTGGTGGAAGGTCAGGGTGCTAGTTTATAAATTATCAACACAGGCTTAGATGGGGAAAGCAAACGAGAGAGAGAGAGAGAGAGAGAGAGAGAGAGAGAGAATCTTTTGGTGGAATCTTTTTTTAATGAATGTCTTTTGTGTGACCCTCAAACAGCCAATAAAGCTTCATTTCGGATTCAGATCACAGCGGTGTTTCCAGTATCTTACAGTATACTCTCTCTTTTTTTTTCCCTCAGGATGGGGTGTGTGTGTGGTCCCAGTGGGCTGCAGGCTCTCGTAGTGCTCCTCTATCTCTCCACTGGATGTGGTAAGTCAAAGATGTGTCTCGCTTCATGCTGCATATGAGGAAAAGTCCTGAACTTGTGTAAATTCACATATAAAGATGCTCACTAATGTGAATCTTAAATGATTGATTGAGCGATTGATCGATTGATAGAATTTGAAGCTATATATGCCTGCGTTGTCAGGTTATTTATTTAAATTGCAAGCACAAATTTCATGAACTCGGTTGTTTCACATCATTGCCTAGAACAAAAGCAATTTAAAGACATTCTATACGATTGTGCTTCATTGCGGAAGAACCATATATGGGAGTTGGGCGGTTGTCCACAAACTTTTGGCCTTATATATTGTACCTCAGAAGTGCATGGAATGAAGTCTCTTTTGACCTCAAAGGGATCGATCTAAAGCAAATACTTGTGTATATACAGGGTAACTCATTAAAAGTGTTAAGCGTTCGTTTGCTTCTCGTTAATGCACATTTATTTGATGACATTTAAGTTAAGGGGATCACCCATCCCCCATCATTTTCTCCCTAATTTGTTCTCCCCTATCACATGACCGCTACCTATCTAATACGGTAAAGGCTAATGCTATCACATTCTTCTTCCGAGGCACGTTAAGCCAAAACCACCGTCTTTTCGAACTGCTGCTCATGCGATGTCAGGGGGCGGCGTAAAACCCTAGAAGGACAGCGCTATCCGACTACTCCCGCACGCATGAGCTCCCAGACTCGGCTAGCGTTCCCGTGATTGACGGGGAGAGAGCGTATCCCGTCCACGCTTTACTGTTGCGCCACTCCGGTGCCCCCTGAGCAGGCTTTCCGAGTCGAGAGGGCGTTTTCTTATTCTTTTCCCCTGAACTGTGCGTTCCGACCTCTAGAATGCAGCAACGGAATGACCTACTCGTGCCACCTGATTGGCTTGGCTTGCTCACGTCGGTGGTCTCGGATCGGTTTGCATTTCACGTATTGAGGTCACTGAAACGTCGGTGATGAGATGAAACCACTTCTGCAGAGCCTCTGCAATGGCTGAGCTGCGTTACTGGAAGATTTAGCCCACGTCCCGATCGGGAGACCATTTAGTCATCGTTTTGTTCGTTTTTTTTTCCCGTAGCTCACTGTAAACTTTGCCTTTTACCGAGTTTTGTGGTGACTAAATGTTATTCGCAGGTAGCTGATCAACGTATGGACCTGACCATGAAGAATTAGCCTTTAGCAGTCATCGTGTGAATCTGACCGGACGTTTTAGTTTGGTTTAGTCTATGAAATGATTTTACAGACATGATAAATGAGGCCCATAGTTAGTGATTAAAGGATTGTCGGCGCATTTCAACAGCTTCCTGTTGAAGTGTCGTAAATCGCTGTCCAATCCGTGTGTGCTTCGGATAACCTGTAAGCAGTCCAGTATCGTACTTACGTGCGTGAGGAGTCGTATAGATGAGCCGAATCTTTCTGCTCCTCGTTTCTGAGAGATGAAGCACACTGGACTGTAGTTAGACATCGGTGCTGGTGGATCATGCTGTGGGTTTTAGTTCACTTTCCCTTATAGCCTCACTCAGCCAGGCATTTTATTAAATGCCCCATAGCAGTGGTAGACATCACAGGGGGGCTGATGGGAAAGTGAGTTCCCTGCCAGGCCACTTTTATTCTCCTGTATGTCCAGACCAGCAGAGTATAGAACATTAGGATATAGCTCACAGATGGACTAGGTGAGAGGTTTATTGTTCAGGGTTTTTCAACTGCTGTGAGGTGGCTCAGGAAATAAATGTGTGTGTGTGTGTGTGTGTGTGTGTGTAGATGAAGCAAACCACCGTGCTAGCTTTTTGGAACGCTGCTCAACCATTCGCGATCCAGCCACGTAAAACCGTTGCTCTTTGTGTTGTTGTTTTTTTTCGCGCTCTTAAAACGCCATGCGATTGACGTCGGCACGCAAACATCTCTGTATATCCGTTAAAGTATTGGCACCCTCGACCGTGTCGGGGCCTCTTGTCGATATTCAAACACACTCGCCGTGTCTCGTGCGCAACGATTCACCCCGTAGTGACGATTTTAACGCCGATTGAGACTCGTGCGTTTTATATCCGTGAGCCGTACGGAAACGCTTCCTACCTGGATGAGTCGCGTTATACAAAACCGACACACACACACACACACACACACACACACACACACACACACACACACACACACACACACACACACACAGAGCCAGGATAGGTTTGGATTTGTTACCAAGTCATGGCTGCTTTTTGGTGGAAAAGCACTATGAGATTGTGTGTGTGTGTGTGTGTGTGTGTGTGTGTGTGTGCATGCTCATGAAGTCTGCGGAAATAAGAACACTAGGGGAAATAAACTCGTTGCGTATTTCCTTTGTGCTCAGCAGTCATAATCTGACACATCTGTTCACACACATGCACAAACACACATAAACACACACACAGACACACATAAACACACACACAGACACACATATACACACACACACAGACACACATAAACACACACACAGACACACATAAACACACACACCTTTGAAGTAGGTTTGAAAAGCACTTCAGTCTCACCACTGGCTGAAACAGTAGAAGTGGCATTTTAATTATTCACACAGGGATTGATGGCTGGGTGCTGTCTACATGTTTCCTACCATATGTCTCCCTATCTGCGTTTCTGTCTCCCTCTCTCTCTCTCTGTGTATTACTGTCTCTCTCTTACTGTCACTCCCTGTCTCTGTCTTTCTGTCTCTCTCTCTCTCTGTGTATTACTGTCTCTCTCTTACTGTCACTCCCTGTCTCTGTCTTTCTGTCTCTCTCTCTCTCTCTCTCTCTCTCTCTGTGTATTACTGTCTCTCTCTTACTGTCACTCCCTGTCTCTGTCTTTCTGTCTTTCTCTCTCTGTGTGTATTACTCTCTCTCTTACTGTCACTCGCTATCTCTGTCTCTGTCTCTCTCTCTCTCTCTCTCTCTCTCTCTCTCTCTCTCTGTGTCTCTCTCTCTGTGTATTACTGTCTCTCTCTTACTGTCACTCGCTGTCTCTGTCTCTCTCTCTCTCTCTCTCTCTCTCTCTCTCTCTCTCTCTCTCTCTCTGTGTATTACTGTCTCTCTCTTACTGTCACTCCCTGTCTCTGTCTTTCTGTCTCTCTCTCTCTCTGTGTATTACTCTCTCTCTTACTGTCACTCCCTGTCTCTGTCTTTCTGTCTCTCTCTCTCTCTCTCTCTCTCTCTCTCTCTGTGTATTACTCTCTCTCTTACTGTCACTCCCTGTCTCTCTCTCTCTCTCTCTCTCTCTCTCTCTCTCTCTCTCTTTCTGTGTGTATTGCTGTCTCTCTCTTACTGTCACTCGCTGTCTCTGTCTTTCCCTCTCTCCTCCCTCTATAAGAGCCATATTGAGCAGTTTGACCAATTTCTCTCTCCCACTTACCAAGCAGCTGTTGCCATGGTTTTGCCTGGTGATGACTGAGGTCTGTGTATGGGTGCAGATGTACAGCTATGTATGTGTGTCTGTGTGTGTGTGTGTGTGTGTGTGTGTGTGTGTATGTGTGTGTCAGAGAGAGTGAGAGACATAGAAATATTAAAGGATATGGGTAGGTATGAGGACAAGCTGTGCATTCAGTGGCCTGGGAATATTAATGCATAAGCCCGCTGTGTGAGTGAGAGAACTTGGGGGAAAGAAAAGAAGAAGACGCGGGGTAGACACTCGAAACGCTCTGTTTGTGACTGTTCTAGTGAAATGATGGAACTGACAGTACATGATGTGAGAAATGAGTGATGTATACGAGATGTGAGAACAGCATGTGCTCTCACCTGCGTGTGTGTTACACTCCATCCGGAGGAAAAAATGAGTGGATTTTTGAACAATAGTGAGGCTTGGGGGTGAGGGGGAGGGGGGAGGTGGATTGTGGGGGGGTGTATGGGGGGGGGGGGGGGGGGCGTATCTGCGCACTGAAAGCCGTTCTATCTAAATGCAGATTTCAGACAGATTTTTTTTTTTCATCCTTACATGGTTAACATATCCACTGTTCAAACACTCTGAAATATTTTCTGTCCCCTCATTTTGCTTGAGCCTGCCTGTTTTAAATATCAGCACTTTAGTTTGCTCTCACAGTCACAACTGGATTCACGGCACAGGTGGATGTCGACACGCGGCCGGCTGAGTCTACTTGCAGTTCCTTATCCTGGATGATTAAAGTTTGCCTGAGAGAGAGAAAGCGAGAGCGAGAGCGAGAGAGAGAGGAACAGTCTTTCGTCTAAATGTGACTCTTGTAACTTTTAAGAAAGGTGCTGTTGTTGTTTTTGCTTCTTCGTATTCAGAGCTGGAAACTTCGGTCCAAATATTTACACAGGGAAAGTTATACCTATTCAGAGTTGTGCTACATGTCTGCTTAAGTAGATTTCTTTGGACTCTTCATTCAGATGATTCGAATCATAGGTCGTACGTGCCTCGGGTGTTCTCACTGTTTGCAGGACTACCAGACCGATAAAATATCAAACTTTCTGGCCATCTAACATGAGACTAGGCTAGTTTGGTGTCGCTAGCCAAGAGGAGGCACAACTAAGTCATCATTGTATGGGTTTAGCTGCTACAGTGCTATGCAAACTACATTACCTGTCCTTATGCTCTGCTCATATCATGTACACGTAACTCGGAACTCGTATAGACATTTAGTGTACGTTTACACGACAACGATGTACTAAAAACGTTTGCGTTTTTGAAATGTTTCGCCTTACAGACCACAACGTTGTCAAAACCATCCCCGTTCACACGGATCTACGAAAACGACTAGAAACGCTGTATTATACACGTCTGGTCAGTAGCTGGCGATGTCAGTTTGTAAAGAAACACTACACGCCTGTGCACATAAGCGTTCACGTCAACGTGTCCGCCATATCGATCCGGGCAAGACTGCTCTATGAACTAATAGAAGTAAACGGAGGGGCTGCAGTTTTTCTGGATAAAAAGCAAAATAACGTTTATAGTTCTCAAACGATTTCAATGGTTTATGATGCATGTGGAGTACAAAAAAAAAGTTCTGTCTCCAGTTACTTAGAATCTCGATGGTTAGACTAGGAAACTGATTCATCGTCGTAAGGAATTGTGAAGACTCACGCTTGTCAAGCACAGACTCTGCGTATTTTTCTTGGTTAAGAAACGCTGAGACGTCCCTAATGTCATATAACGGAATGTACATGAAATGTGCATAAAGGTTTTTTTCACTGTGGAAATGGATTTTTCTGTCTTCAACCTCATCTTTGAGCTTTTCTTGTGCTCCAAGTCAGAATTCTGTTAATAAAGCTCGTTCACTCTTAAATACTGAAAAAAAAAATCCTAATAGTGCATCTTTAAGTACGAATAATTGACCAACGCTGCATCAAAATGGAACCCAATAGGCAAATACAAACAAAGCAGTGAGACACTGGCAGTCGATCTGCTTTCTGTATATTATTAGCAGTGAAAGGATACAGATACACTCCCAAACAGACAATTACAAAGATATACCCTTCGTGGGCGTAGATGTGGGTTAATAATTTGCCGTTTGTAACGGATGCGTCTCCGCTGGTCGTAGTAGTGATGGAGTAAATCTACACTTTACGGGAGAAGCGTCAATAAACTCTCGCACGTTGTTTTGAAAAACTCGCGCGCATGCCTAAAGACACGTAAGAGCACGTAATACGCATAGTAGCGCGCACGACGTCATCGTTTTCACAAATTCTCGTTTTTGAATGTTTACACGGAGACGATGCAGGCATCGTTTTCAGGAGCTTGCGTTTTCAGGTATATCTTGTGTATGGCCATTTTTCCCCTCACGCTAACTGACTAAACTAGCGTTTGGAAGATTTGAGAGCTGTCAGCCAATTAGAAAATTTTCCTGTTAACCCTGTCCGATCGGTCTCGCCTGCGTTCACCGGAGATACAAATGTCTTCTTTTATTGGCATTAAGTTACGTAGTGACAAAGCGTTCCAAGTGGAGAACGATTCAGAAATCATAAAGATAAACTCTTTGGGGCTACATCCCCCGATCCCCAGGCCAGGTTACACCCCTGGTATAGAAGTATCTGAGACAGAATTTTTCCATTGACCTTTAGACACAAGCACAATTTTTTTTTTCGAATTTCAACTTCATTAATTTAACAACATGTCGTCCATCTTCATTATTCAACAGCCTGTAAAATAGCACTTGATCCAGAACATCATATTATTTTACGTTTTATCTTTTCATATCGTGGGCCGCCAGTTAATTCATTATGCACACAGTGTAATGAAGCCACGAGATATTAAATCGAGGTCATGAAATCATAATGTGTACATGGATGAAAGCTATTTAATCACACTTTTTTTTTTTTTTAAATTTGCTAGTTTGAGTTGTCAAATGAATAATATACTGCCAACGTCGGTATTATTTTATCTGGTGTGCTCTCACGTGACCATGAGTTTGAAGGATAAGCTGAATGAGTACTCGTCTGCTACACTTACAATTCACTTTCATTTCATTCATAACTTTATATGGAGAAAAAAAAGAATTATTATTACTTTCCCAAGCAGTGTCTCTGATTAAGATGCTTCTCCTCCAATGGCTGATGTGTGGGGAAAAAAATCATTTGATTGACTATAAATGATGCAACGCTATTAATGAATTACTAGTGTCATATTTATGTATATAATACCATCCTTAACTAGAATCATTCCTCACTTCAGAGTTCTACCTTTTCAGATTTGCTTATTTTAAATTCTGACTCAATGATGACCCCATGTTTCACAGCATGGTGGAGTTCGTGAAGTTCAGTTACAGTACTGTTCAATTCTACGATTAAGTACCATGTATATGGATATAAAAAGTCTACACACCCCAAGAACAGAACATCCGTCCATAATTTAAGAAAAGGACAAGACAAAAACTTACCAGGGAGGCTGCCAAGAGACCTACAGCACCATTAAAGGAGCTGTAGGAATATCTGACTGATCACTCTCATGTTGCATGTGACAACAACCGCTCGTATTCTTCACGTTCGCCTGGGCTGTGAAGTAGGGTGGCTAGACCCCAAACCGTGCGGCAAAATATGCTACGGTGTGATGAGATCAATTCGAAAAAGGAACAATAATTCTATAATTCCAAAAGGTGTGTTGGTGCAGAAAAAGCACCAGCAAAAGAACACCATACCCACGGTGAAGCATGGTGGTGGCAGCATCATGCTTTAGGGCTGCTTTTCTTCAGGAACTGGAGTTTTTAACAAGGTGGAGGGAATCTTGAATCCTTTCTACTGTTTCTACTCATTTCTCTGTATTCAAAACACACGCTAGCTAAATTGCTAGCCTCTATGTTAAGGTAGTTTCGGTTTGATGTCCTTGTTTCCTAGTTGCCTAGCAACAGTGTTCTTATGACTACCGTATACTCACTTCTCACTTCAAAGATTGTTGCCTTGCTATTTTAAAAGCACAAATTCACAGGTACCCCATCGTCAGTTATTGTAAGATAGCCAGCTCTGGTTACACTGAGAGCTCTAATTATGGCCTAAGCATCTTACAGAAAGAAGTAAACAAAAGTCAGATGGTTCCGAATCTCTTTATTAAGCTTTATCACACACAAACACACAGTCCACGGAAAAACTCTGATTAATGTGACCGTGAACAAAGTGTTGACCTTTCCACTGACTCCTTTCTCTCTCACCATGATCAGGCCATCGGTCTCCTGTCGAGTGTGTATAATGTTGTTGACATCAATCAGTAACCCCACTTTCATTACCACACACAACACACACACACACACACTGTTATTTAGTTAATTATAATATCTCTCAAAAGCAGTGACAGGAACGAACACATCACTAGAAGCACAGTCATCATTCTCGGTTGCCAATACATCCTTACTTTAGATAGACACTGGTACAGACCTTGGAAATGTACATTTTTTTGTTTACCTCATTAAGCATTTTCACTAACGACTTCCTTAGGTCAATGCTACTGCCACTTTAGCGGGCACGAAAACTGCTCATACGGCATTGCACGTCTGTGGGACTCCACCGTACCCTGATGAAACTAGCTGTAACTCTCTTTATGTTCCACCGATTTTCAGTAAATTTTCTTTCTTATGGATGTCTTACATTTCTGTCTATCACTGGTGACATAAATATACATGCTAATTACCTTATTACATGACAATCTAACCAACTGCTGCGTATAATTTCTGAAAACTTGCCCAAGTCGAATTCAAGATATAAAAACACATGTGTAGCAAGCACTAGCACCGATTTGAATTCAAACTTTGAGTTGAACTGAAGAAATCACACTTAAGATATTAACATTGCACTAACAATGTTTATTGAAGAAGAAAAGTGTTTCAAATAATCCAGTCGTAGTCAGTAATGTGGGAGATGGAGACGCTTAAGCTGCGTAAGCTGAAACTGAACAGTGGTAAACTGAAGGTCTTTACTAGTGGGTTAATTAACTCGCCCCAAACACATTTACATTTACATTTACGGCATTTGGCATACGCCCTTATCCAGAGCGACTTACATTTCATCTCATTTATACAACTGAGCAATGGAGGGTTAAGGGCCTTGCCCAAGGGCCCAACAGTGGTAGTTTGGCAGTGCTGGGGCTTGAAATCCTGACCTTCTGATCAGTAACCGAGAGAGTTTAACCACCGAGCCACCACTGAGCCACCACTCCCTAACACATCCGCTCTCTCTCTCTCTCTCTCTCCACTCCCTAACACATCCGCTCTCTCTCTCTCTCTCTCTCTCTCTCTATATATATATATATATATATATATATATATATACACACATAGAGAGAGTGAGAGAGAGAGAGAGAGAGAGAGAGAGAGAATGCGTTATATCAGAGGCATAAAATGGTCTTAAAAGGACAATAATATCGTTTATCGCGATTATTTCTCGAACAAGACATCGTCCAACAAAAGTAGATAATGTGACAGGCCTAGTCTTGAGCAAGAGTTTTGCTGCTGTTGATAGCATCACGCTAGCTAAAGCCAACAGGTCTGACAATTGAAGCTAACTTAGTTACTTTATGATGAACATAACCTACCTGAGGAACTAATTCAGAGTTAGAAATTTGAGTCCAAAAGCTACGTCTGTCAATATTTATATGTGGAAAGTTACGCGTATTTTGAATTCAGTTGCGTAGGTGCACGAGTCGATTTTCTGGGTGCGCTGTTAACATTATGCAAATCATTTGCATGCAGTACAGCACACCTAAGAAGCTGCCTCAGTTCTCGAGACTGGGTTTTCCGATAGCGTCTACTATAGACCACTGCCTTTGCTTTTCAGCCCTATGAAAATCAGGGGATAGAAAGTACGGACTAAAGAAGAACGAATAACAAATACGAACAGCACACGTTTCACAGTGAGGACGTCCCTCGCGTCACCGTATCAATTTTCTTCTCATTTGTATAAAATCCACTCAACTTTTTCCTCATCGCTCATTCCGCTCGATTCACAAGTCATTTGAAAATGAATAAGTTCCATCCACTTTGTCGTGGCGTGTTGCGATGCTGCCAGTGGGAACACCAGGTAATAAGTATGATTATACTAAAACACTTTCTTCAGAAAAACCAGAATGCTTCTGTATATTATGATTGTAAAAACAGCTTATATAAGGAGCAAGTGAATGGATCTCTATGGAGCTTATGCTTGACTCATGCATGCAAGTGGCACAAATGTCCTCAGCGTAGAAAGAAAATGGCGTGAGTGCATGTGACGGATCCGAGTCACTCGTCTTATGGAGCTGGTATGGATTAAAATGTTGCTGAAAGTGGAAACATATCACTGTGACATAGGCATCAAATAAGGGTTCAGGGGAAAGTACAAAGGATCACAGTCTATTTTATTTGTTGAAGTAATGTTTATTCTCTTCTGAGGTAAGGTGAGTAATCATCAGTACCAAATATGGCGACCGCGACAAAAAAATCCCGTCTGAGAAATCTACTTGTTATTTAATATACGTTTATACGCAAATCCGATTGGTCAGAAAGTGTCGATTCGTTTTCCATAACAATGGAGATCAAATTTGAACAGGAGTTCAAATAATAGATTTATTGTAATTTGCTTCTTCGAACAATGTAATGTTGTTGCTTCTATAAAAACATCTCCTACACAGGGTCTTAAGCCTAATAACAAGCTAATTAAAATACATGTTGTTGTTTATTTTAGATGGAATGAAAAGTGTTATGACTATATTTTTCTGAAATATTGATTTACTTTACTCAAGCAAAAAAATGTGGACACCTGGCCCCAGATTTAATTATTCTGTGATGTTAAAGGATGCAAAGTGTGTGAGTGAGTGTGTATGTGTGTGTGTGTTTAATTATTTCAAATGCATATTTCAATTTATTAAAAAAAAAACATTTCAATCTATAATGTCTGTGTTCTGCCTTTCTATCTATACCTATTGCTCTCTCTCTCTCTCTGTCTCTCTGTCTCTCTCTCCATCCTTGTATTTAGTGTTGCATGTTTAGTAATACTTTTTTCACTCTGTCTGTGTCACTCTGTCTTTTTCCTAAATTCTTGACCAACTTTCAAACACCTTCGCGCTACTCACGTTAAACAGTCTAATTTTTTGGTCTTCTTTTTCCTTTCATGGCAGGTCTGATTGAAGCAGAAACTCTCGTTACTGTGCGCAAAGTAACGCACCTCGCAGTGCAAGAGCCTCTCGCAGGCTCCGCCCTCCTTCCCTGCGTCCACACCCTGCCACTCGGCTCCTCCCACCAAGGTGGGACTCCGCTTGTGCGATGGAGCCGTCTTCAGGGTGACACAGAGACCACCGTGCTCACACTCGAGGACAGGGAAGTTCGCGTACAGCGGGCGTATGAAGGACGGGTCAGTCTGCCCGGGTACCACTCGAACAGTCTAAATGTCTCGCTGGTTCTCTCCCAGCTCCGCACCAACGACTCTGGGACCTTTGTCTGCCACGTGACTCTTGGGGATACTTACGAGCAGGACACCGTCACACTGGAGGTTACAGGTGAGAGTAAAAAAAACAACAAAACAGTGAATGGAGTGTCTGAGTCCAGTAACAAGACCCATTTTATTTGTTATTAAAGCGTGCCAGTTACCTAAAAGTAATAGAAACTCATACAAAAAGTTTTGCCAGTTTATTAGGTATATCCTCTTATTAAATGTGGTATACAGCAGGTATACCAGCATGTCTAGCCTCAGCTCTTTGTTTGTTTGAGCATTGCATTGGGTAAATGGGTGGATTTAATGACTTTGAGCTTAGTTCTAGCATCTCCCAAACAGCTGTTAACAAATCAACAGCTTGTAGATCGGGGAGGTCAGTGCACAATACATGGAAAAAAATCATGAAAGCAGACACACAAATCACATCCCACTTCAAGCTCAGAAAGCATCACTTATTGGACTCTGTGTCTTGAATTGGCTACAACATAGAGTGTCGGATGCTGCTATCAGCAAAGAACAGGAAAGAGACTCCAGTGGAGCAGTGGAATGAGTGTGAAAATGCTGGCTGGTTGATGAATCCATGTTCCTCCTGCATCACGATGATGGAAGGATGCAGAGCCAGACGGAATGACATGGCACAACCAAGCTCATGTTTTCATGGTTATGTGGTATGACTGATCATTCAGACTATTAAAATGGAAGAAACACCCATGGAGGACAGGAAAGGAAGGGAAAAAATGAGACAGACTTCCTGAGACCCTGACTGTTTGTCGCAGGAAAGGTCCACCCCTAACCCAAGGATCATGATCAATGAAATGACCCTTTCCTGAATTTCTAAAGAAGGACGAGGAGGAGCTCTGGTCAGCGTGATACAGGAAAGGGAATGTGAACGCAGACCTACATTGCAAAACCAGGGAAATTCGCTGTTCAATGCCCTTCAAATCTTATCATTAATAATACTGTGATTAGCAATGAGTGGTAGTACATTACTAAAATCTACACCATTCAACCATGCACCAAAGCTCAGAGGGGGCCATTTGTTGCCCCGTCCCAGCTTTTTTGAGACGTGTTGCGACCAACAAATTCAAAATTACCTTATTGTTTTCTTAAAATGGTACATTTCCTCAGTTTAAACATTTGATATGTTTTCTATGTTCTATTATGAATAACATACGGGTTTATGAGATTTGCAAATCATTACATTCTGTTTCCATTTACATTTTACACAGCGTCCCAACTTTTTTGGAATTGGCGTTGCAAATTTGCGCATAAATATGACCAAACAACATCAGATTTTCACACAAGTGCTAAAAGTAGACAAAGAGAACCCAATTAAACACATCAGACAACAATATTGCAGTTGGTCGTTTATTTATTGAGGAAAATAATCCAATATTACATATCTGTGAGTGGCAAAAGTATGTGCACCTTTGCTTTCAGTATGTGGTGTGACCCCCTTGTGCAGCAATAACTGCAACTAAACGTTTGCGGTAACTGTTGATCAGTCCTGCACATCGGCTTGGAGGAATTTTAGCCCGTTCCTCAGTACAGAACAGCTTCAACTCTGGGATGTTGGTGGGTTTCCTCACATGAACTGCTTGCTTCAGGTCCCTCCACACCATTTGTATTGGATCAAGGTCAGGACTTTGACTTGGCCATTCCAAAACATTAACTTTATTCTTCTTTAAACACTCTCTGGTAGAACGATTTATGTGATTAGGGTCGTTGTCTTGCTGCATGATAAAAATTTCTCTTGAGATTCAGATCACGGATAGATGTCCTGACATTTTCCTTTAGAGTTCGCTGGGACAATTCAGAATTCACTGTTCCATCAGTGATGGCCAGTCATCCTGCCCAGATGCAGCAAAACAGACCCAAACTACGATACTACCACCATCATGTTTCACAGATGGGAAAAGGTTCTTACGCTGGAATGCAGTGTTTTCCTTTCTCCAAACATAAGGCTTCTCATTTAAACCAAAATGTTCTATTTTTGTCTCATCCCTCCATGAAACTTTTTCCAATAGCCTTCTGGCTTGTCCATGTGATCTTTAACAAACTGCAGAAGGGCAGCAGTGTTCTCTTTGGAGAGCAGTAGTTTTCTCCTTGCAACCCGGTCATGCACACCATTGTTGTTCAGTGTTCTCCTGATGATGGACTCATGAACATTAACATTAGCCAATGTGAGAGAGGCCTTTAGTTACTTAGTTAAGTTACCCAGGGTTCCTTTGTGACCTCGTGGACTATTACACATCATGGTCTTGGAGTGATCTTTGTTGGTCGACCACTCCTGAGGAGGGTAACAATGATCTTGACTTACACAGTCTATCAAATTGTGGTTTGGTGGATTCCAGCAACTCTTTTTCAGAGGTCCTCAGAAATCTCCTTTGTTCATGCCATGATACACTTCCACAATGTGTTCAGAAGATCAGACTCTGATAGATCCCTGTTCTTTAAATAAAACTGGGCGTTCACTCAACTGATTGTCATCCCACTCATTGAAAACACCCGACTCTAATTTCATCTTGAAATGAACTGCTAATCCTAGAGGTGCACATACTTCTGCCACTCACAGATAGGAAATATTGGATCAATAAATAAACGACCAAGTATAATATTTTTGTCTCATTTGTTTAATTGGGTTCTCTTTGTCTATTTTCAGGACTTGTGTGAAAACCTGATGATGTTCTGGGTCATATTCATACAGATATCTAGAAATTTCTAAAGGAGTCACATCCTTTCAAGCACCACTGTTGTACAATCCAATATTATACCGATTATTATAAACAACACTGTCAATTCAGTGAACCTGTTACAATGTGATTAAATCTGACTTCTTACTCCAGCCATCCTTACTAAGAACTTTGACCGATTTTAACTAGCTATCTGCCAGGAGCTCACTGAGTGGGCCATCAATTACGAAACTCCAGAGAAACGGGAGTCGATAAGCGACCCCAAAGGTCTGTCTTTAATTTAGGATTCTGAAGTGTGCCTGGGAGATGCTGCTTCATTAATGAATCCTCAAAGCTGTGGTGAATTAATGACTTACTAATCATGTTCGATTTTATTCCGTCGATATAATATAATATTTTACCCCCTCAGGGCGAAGTTCAGTGTAGCTTTATTCTCATTTTACATCCAAGTCTGTGATTAACTGGTTAATCACCCATGACTCGTTAATTAGAATATTCCCATTGATTACCTATAATTCTGCGAAGTTCATTATATATGACACGATACAATATTCCGTACTAATCTTCTGTTTGATCAAATTAGGCTAAGATTTTATTCATTTTCAGACTGTGTGTGTATGTGTGTGTGTGTGTGTGTGTATGATTGATCTGTTTAGGGGTCGTGTTTCATTACCGCACATTGGCCGAACCCTACTCTCTATCGTTTGTGGACGCTGAGCGTGCCTGTGAGCAGAACTCTGCTCAGGTAGCGTCTGCAGAACAACTCTGGGCCGCTTTCCACTCGGGCATGGACGAGTGCTCGGCCGGGTGGCTCAGCGATCAGACCGTCAGGTTAGTCACGTTTACACCTGCTTTAAGCATCATCCGTATTAAATTCAACTTTTTAACAATGTGCCCAACTTTCACGCATACGAACGTTCACGGCTCCTGGCTTCAGCGTGCCAGCTTATTTGGCTCGACTTGTAATAGAAGTAAATTAGGCCAAGATTTAATTCGTCCATGTGCATGAAAAAGTTCATCCAAATGTCTTGCCTACTGAGATTCAAAGGGGAAGTAACCAATAACCTTTAACCCTTTTATTCACTACTTAGCCGAAGGCATCTCTTTTGAGACTGTATCATCGCAGCACATTTGAATGGAGGCTCTCAGGGTATCGTTCAGTCTTAAAGCGTATTGTTCAGTAACTATTCTAAATTATTTATACATAAACATACAAGAGTGAGGAATGCAAACCTGGACCTGGACTTTATTCTCTGAGGAAGAAAAAAGTCTGGAAATATACTCGCACTTTTATTTTAGAAAAGCTGTACGATCACTGATATGAGGAATTAACGCATACCTGTTAGCCAATAAGAAACAAGTATTTTCTAAGGGTGTAATATAAATAAATACGATATAAACAATACACCCAAGCGCCCTTTCCGTCTCTGACGATCCTCTTCGTGGCAGGTGTGCACTGATTTCTGCGTCATCGCCTGATCGTGTGCATGACGTTTGCAAATTAGAGCTACTATTATTTGTGCGCAAGCCATTTTGAACTGTTCATTAGCAACCCCAAGAATGTGACATGTGGCCTGTACGCACCGCCGCTCTCCTCTCCGGAGCCTAGGCAGCCGTACAGGATCCTCTGTTAATGGATCAAAGCAATTACTCAATAATGACACCGATGTTGGCGCTGCATCGTTTGCATAATAATACCGGGGAAAGCATCCTGGGGAATGCTGGGAGGATTTCACGCTTAGCTCAGCTCTTCACAGGTACCCGATTCAGAAACCAGAGCTGGGCTGCTACGGACACAGCGAAAACGTGCGAGGGGTGAGGAATTATGGGAAGCGAGACGCCTCCGAGCTGTTTGACGTGTACTGCTTCGCCAGCGTCATGCAAGGTGAAATGACAGACACGGGAAGCTGTATGATGATGTTTAATCCTCTTATTATATAGAATTTTATTGTGAAGATTCCGGGAGTGTATGGCATATCAAATACAGAAGGTGGATCTTTATGGTCTTTCTACAATGCAAGCTACAAAATGTCATTTTAGTAGTGTAATAAAAACATAAAAAGGTACAAATCACACTATTCTGCTTTGCACAGTGAGGATGTGTCAGTAAGCATTTGCGATTCCTCTCCAGGTGAAGTGTTCCTGGTCTCGGCTCCAGGGAATCTCACTCTGGCCGACGCCGTGGCTCGGTGCACTGTTCTGGGCGCTCGGCTGGCCACAGTGGGTCAGATCCATCTGGCATGGCGCTCCGGCCTGGAGCACTGTGAACCCGGGTGGCTTGCAGATGGCAGTGTGAGGTACTTGGTGATTAAACCCCGTCCTGAGTGTAGGAGCAGCGACCCAGGGGTCCACACTGACTCATCCACAGAGCTCACCAATGGGACTGCTACGTTCCATGCATACTGCTACAAAGGTATGTTCTCTGTTATATACTGGGGAGTCCACTGTCAAAAACTGGTTCTCTATCTCAGCATGCGGACACAACCTTGTACTACCTTGATACTATATATTAATTTTATATAAGTCCCAAAAGAAGTTTTTCAGACACAGGATGGTTAAGTGGGAAAGAGCATGCAGACAGTATGAGCACTATGTAAGCATTACACCTAGATGAATCTAATTATTTTTGGTGTCCCGTATCACTTCCCATCATTGCAAGCTGGCTTTTTCACCAAGTAAGTTTTATAGCCTAAGCAAGGTGTCGTGTAGAGAGGCTGAGACGGATGCAGTTGCAGGTCATTTGGTTTTAATGAAAACCAGTTCAACAAATCCAAAACGTTAGGCAGAATCAAAGTCACACAACAGGCCAGGCGATCGGCAAACAGGCTTAACTGGGAAAGGCAAGATACGTGAAGAGGAGTACGCCAAAGGTATAGTATGTCCAAGTTCTCAGTATTCATAAAACAGTAGGCGAGAAATACCCAGATGGCCTACTGCTTCCGCCGAGATTCTACAGTAGGGAAACAGTGGATATAATAGGACACTTCGCTATCCCATAATGCAACAGGACTGGCGCGGAATAGCTGTCCGAATAAAAAATGGCGGAAGGCAGTGCATCGGCTCTTTTTAAGTTGTAGGTCACATGACAATACCAAAAATGGCGGATGTAGTACGTCCGGATTGTATTCATACTACACACATAGACTGATCAGTACGTACTGTAACGACCAGACAGTAGGTACTGAATCGGATATAGTAGGTACTGTCATAGTATGTGATTTCGGATGCAGCCGATGTCTATTTTAAAGCATCCATGTGTGTACGTGATGGAGAACAGGTGTGCTCGTTCAAAAGTCTGGTAATTGTAAACCTTGCAGGGTGTGTGAGTTCTGGGGAGTGTAGTCCGGGTCGACCATGATTGTAACCCGTGGTGTATGTAGGGAAGTGAAGTTCACTGACTGGGTTGACCTGACACGAGTAACCTAGGGTTGCAAATTAAAAACTGTATATGTGTAACGTGAGGTGTGAGGCAGGACACGAGTGTGTAACATCAACCGCTTTATTTATGGCAAACCAAGAATTATAGTCAAAGTCCATAATAGGGGTCTAAACACAAGCAGTCAGAGTAATCACAAGCATAATCATAATTTAACACAAGTGAAAGTCAAAACTAGGGAACACTAAACATGAAACGGGAAAATAAAGCCTGGAGTTAACCACAGCAGGGTATAAAGACTCAAACTAATCAGCACTAAACACAGTACAGGTGAACACAGTTGGGCAACAAACTAATGGTAATAGAATGTGATTTTTTGACAATAATGAACTGTTTTTTATGTGGGCTTTGTTTCAATTTGAGCTTTAAATGGACAGCAGAGTTCATTATGAAATATCGTGGGTGGGTAGAAACAAAAATAACTTCAGAAAATCACAGCTTTACATTGTTCTTCATGTAAAAACTGTCAAAACAGTATAGCTGTCGGAGAAATTCTGGTATGGACTATTATTATGTCTGAATCTTCCGGTTGAATATCATTTACTAAATTTAAAATTCTTTTTCAAATTGTTACAATGTGAAAAACAGTAAAAGATGTTCAAATTGTAACATGTGCTTCTACCCAGCTTCATCTTATGAGGAAATTGGTCTGAATTTGAAAACACAAACAAACAAACAAAACAAAAAAAACAAGGTTGATGGGTTTGTATTTCATTCAGTTTTTTTTTATGATGTCGTAACCTTATCTCTAACCTTCGTACTGTATCTTATACAACTTGTCATTAATATGGTCCGTTATGCTTTGTTAGGCCTAAATTAAAAAAATTAAATAAGTCAGGCATTTGGAATCTACTGAACTTGATATTTACTCATTTTTCATACGTTTGTAGCTGTTATGAGTTTTTATGATGAGCCATGCTCTTGTGAAAAAGACTGATAGATGCCCTTTGTATGGCTGGAACCTATCGACTTTTTGCATGATATTTTAGCGCACGGCACAGCGGGAGTGTGACCGGTAATGTGAAACACTCTGTCAGAGTAAATAAGGAGGAAATGGATGCTTGGGAATCTGTGAATCTTTTTTTATTTAAATGATTTTAAAATCCACCTGATACATTGCCAACCAAGAACCCACAGGAGAGTTTCTCCAACATTATGAAATCCCCCCTGAGACCACCGGTGTATTTAATAGCGGATGAACCCAGAGAAGAGCCCGAGAGATGCCTCCAGCACACAGACCTCCAGTGCTTAAGCTATTTAAAATAGACGTTTATTTACTCTTCTGTAGTTTCTATCAGTTATAGATATTTTGTGAAAATATTTTTTACACAGTTTGTGATTCTGGTTGATTTTTTTTTTTTTCCCTCATATATGCCTTGTTGATCTTGCAAAGACAGTTATTGAGACTCTTTGTTTGTTTTTGCCTAATGACTCCTTGTAACTGAGCCAAACTAAAGATACAAACTAAAGCCGTGAGCACATATTTACATCTATGCTGCGTATGCAGAATCAGCGCAAGGACAATCACTTAGTCTATTAATATCGAAGTGTGCCTAAACTCACAATGGCCTAATATTGGTGTGTCATTGCTCAGATCATTAAAAAAAAATCCTTTAAGTAATTTTGCCTAAATATCGAAAAAGTATCAAACTTTGAGAGCCCTCCAATGGTGACCTTGCAGGAAAAGGAAGTGCAAATGTGACCTCGCGTTTTTTGTTATGTCAGTGTTAAAAGACCCCTTTTTCCAGTTACATAGGAAAAAAGTCGTTTTGTATTACTGCCTATCAAAAAAGTTTCGATTTTTTTGTTGTTGTTGTTGCCATGCAGTAAAGTGTTAACGAGGCCTTGGGTTAGAGCATAGCTGGTCTAGCTCACTATTGTTGTCTTTGTGCTGTAGATCTGCAGCATCGTAATGAAATACAAACCATTAACCACTCTAGCTGAGAAAATGCTCTTGTTAAAAGAAAGAGGATTTGCTTGTTGATGTAGTATTCATCATTTTTGTTGTTGTCATAGCACTGGAATACAGCAGCAGATCATCACCTGTTTCGGTTTATGTTGCATCCCAAACCATATTCTACTGTACTAAACATTATGTCAGTAAACCATTGGTGTATTGGTATTTACGCATTATATTTGGTACATAGAATGTGGTTTGTGAAGAAAGCAATGAATTCTAATTTAGTTTATATCACTTGCCTGTCAAAGCCGTTCCCAAACCTTATGTCCAGCAGCTTTAAAAGTGCTTGTGTACGATTTTGGCATCATTGAGCCAATTATGAAATCTAACATCTCTCTCTCATACTGCATTCCAGAAACACAGCGTTCCTCTACTGAGCCACCTGCCCCCCAGCCGTCAAACTGGACCGGTCAAGTGGATCTGGACACTAAGCCCATTATGGTCAGCGAATCCGTCTCTGATGATTATATTATGGCGCGTCTCTGCGTACAGGATGGCTCCCTGGACTGGACTGATGATGAAGATTCCCCCCAAAATACCTGGCAGGATGTCTCTACCCAACAATCTGTCATCACAACTGAGAGGCCCAAAGAGGAAAATAATGGCGAAGAAGTTACAACAGTGCCCTTGCCAACACCAACTACAGCTCAGATTAAAGACTCCTTCAGAAACGTCATGAGCTCCTGGTGGAAACCCTGGAACTATCTGACAGGAAACAATGAGGAGAAGAAGGACACCACTCCAAGTCCTCTTACCACAGTGCCAGGTGTGATAAGCACTACAGTCCTCGAAGTGTCTTCGAGCACAAAGTCTACCGCTTCTCCAGTATCAGGTAAGAAGTATTGACACTTTTATTAGTTGAAAATCAGCTTTCATTTATTTCTAAATAATTTTTTTTGACAAAGGACTCTTAAAACCGTATCATATCTGTCTCTAAGCCAGTGCTCCATATCGGTAAGCATATCAAAAACCACAATTTCTTCTCTCTGTTATCTTTCCCTTTCTGTTTTCCTTAAAGCACCCTTTAGACCTGTTTTCAAAGGCCTGTTCTTGAAGTGGCATCCTTTTTTTTTTCTTCTGTCCCTTTTGCCTTTGTTTTTCATTCAAAAAGAGGAATGAAGTTGACACATAGAGTCTCTCATCTTCTATGCAGACTGTTGGTTGTGACGATCCTGTCACGAGCAAAAGAATACACGGGTAACCGGGATGCAATTGATTATGAATATATTGTTTGTAATAAAAAAGATAACGTGTTCTAAACGTATACAAATACAGATACGAGCAGGAGACGCACTGATCTTTTTAAAAGTTTTGTATTTAGCTTGTTGAGACTAGAGTCTTTCAGTGGGACCGGGATCTTGTTGATTCGACCAAAAAAAAAGGCGATGCGAATCATACGTTATTACATTTATTCGGGCAAGCAGGGAGATATGAAGCTCATGTGCATGAGCGAGTGGTCAGATATGACGAGTGTGGTACAAAGAAAGACCATGTTCATTAACGTGAATGATGCATTTACAGAAATGCATTAATAGCGTTCATTCATTCATCCTTAGTAATGACCTGGTCAGGGTCACGGTGGTTTAAATGAGGCTCAGGGTTTGTTTATATTTGGGGAAATCAAAACAATTCAATTGGTTAGAAAATGCTGCAGTCAGGTACAAACAAAAATAATGCTGTCATTGTGCAAGTGGGATTTCAAGAAACAAGAACAACAACGGTTTAGGCCACGCCCACTTTAGGTTTAAATCTGAATACAGATACGAATAGTTGAAGCATTAAACAGATACAGATATGCACTGCAATTGCATTATACCATTAAGTTGGAGAGTGGAAGCAAGCAGCTAATGTGGCTGACCCTGGGGTTGATTTATGGCAGTGGTATGTAAATCCCTTGGTGTAAGAGCCTCGGTCTTAACCTGATCCATACTGTGAATCAATGCTAATTAATTCCTCAGTTTGAATCACCAGGTGGTCATTGTGTCAACATGTGCAATATATTCCAGCTCCTAATTTACAGTCCTTTGAGGACTGTGAGTCAAGCATCATTGAGGTAGAGCTGTAGAGTTTCAAAATGCAGCATTGTGAGTGGTCCTGGTTGTTATTAGCAGTGATCCAATTGTAAAAAAAAAAAAAAAAAAAAATTCATGAAAAAAGATCTCAATCTTAAGGAGATGCTGGGTTCAAACACTAGCAGTCCTTCATAACCAGGATCACTATTGTAGTGGATTTAGGATTAAAAGAAAGACCACATTTCCAGAAAAATTTCAGTTAATATACACAACGCTGAATGTGTATTACATCAGGTGCTAATGTCGAATCTCTTTTATGTTATCCTCATAATTTTATTGAGTTGCTGAGGTTACATACCTAAGTTATGTGTTGATTTCTGAATTCCATTGGTACTGTGCCATCAATACGATAGTTAATAATAGTTAATAATGCACTTCATAATGCTTGTAGTATGGTATTAATGAATAACTTTACACAGTTCTTATATGATGTGATTGTTTTTAGCCTAAACCGATCAGCTAACGTTATTGCATATTAATGTATAGCTGATTTGACAAGTAATCTGTTAAACATGATGGGTGACGAAGTCTACGGGTAAACCTGATGTGTCTGCATAGACGTCGCTGTTTCCTGGAGAAATCGGGTGTAAAACGAAACCTTACTTATTGGGCCATAATTGCTGCGATATTTTTCAGAAATGTTCACCAACCCACACCAATAGATTTGAAAGAATTCATGATATTTTAGTGCTTTTTTTAAACATAAACTGTTCCTATCCATTCTGGCGTTAATATTTTTTATACACAGCTGTATGAATATCCTGTGCGAGTGCATACTTATGATTAAAACCCATTACCTTCACACTCAGTTTTTTTTTTCAATGTAAGTTCAGACTAATCAGTTTGCATTAGTAAGAGGTGTAAGTGCATTGACACTAAGAGTGTTCGTTTGTTTGTTTTTTTTGTCACTCATCATCAGTGATTACAATCCGAGCAGTTTTATCTGAAAGATTGCAGGGGTTCTTGAGAAAGAATACTTGTGCTGGGTAAATATGAATTTGTGCCGCAGGGACAAATAAAAAATAGAGAAATGGTGGGGCATGTAGTCTGAGCCAGCCTAGGTTATTGTAATGGATGTTGCCCTGTCAGTACTGCTACTTCAAATTAAACCCAGTGCCTGAGCTCTGTTCTCTAGAGCAAACTAAGCAAAGTCAGTACACCCTGCAAGCCTGTTCCACTTCCAGGCCAGATCCAGGCCGTAAAAGGAAGACCTCTTATCCTGAAGTTAGATGCGTATATAGGTTTGCTTTGATTTGTGACAAACAGACTTCTTTAGTGAGTCCTAATGGGAGTTGGGGACTTGAGGTCAAAAGATACTTCAATATTTACTGTATGCTGGGGTAAAGTCACGCGTATTCAGAGATGAGTTCCTCGGCTGCTTTAGTAGATTTTCTCGGCTCTTCGTTCAGATTACACACATTACCTGCGTGTAGTTAATGCTTCTGAGGTTGCCAGATTTTCTTGCATCTGAGACAAGGTTTTTCAACAGTACAAAAATAAACACCTGCCTTTAAACACGGAAAAAAAAATCTGGGAAAGAAAACGCAGGCTGAAGGTTCAAAGAAATCCTAATAGAATGATATATAAACATGGCAATGGCAAGCATTCAAATAAAGCTAATTGGAGTCTAGTATATTGCCAATATAATGCTGCATGAATAGTCCCAGTTGTAATTATCACATTAATCACTGCAAATTTGGTTGATTTAACAATAATATGGATTCCACCCTCATTATTCAGTAGCTTATAAAATAGCACTTGATCCAGCACGTATTATTTTGCATTTGATTGTTTGTTTGTTGCATGTAGTCTGTTTTATTTATATTTTATCTGCAATTTCCTTCAGGATTCTGCAATTTCCCTTGGGATCAATAAAGTATCTATCTATCCATCCATCCATCCATCCAAATTGAATTAATACAATAAAGCCAATGTTTTGTTCATTTTAAGTGCTCTATTGTATAAATAAATAAATAAATAAATCGTGCCTGTGGTTTGAAGGATAAGCTGACCAAGCACTCCTCTGTTAAAGTGACCCGGTCAGTTCAGAAGTGTTGTTCCTAATTTCACCCATGAATAATCAATAGTTAATGAATAGTCTCCTATTTAATATTGCCCTCAAATGACAGTCCAGTGTTTTTTTTTCCCCCTGCATTTACTGCCCATAAATTTCAGCGTGACATATGCTTGCCACTGATGCCTGCTCTCATTGGAGATCTAAATCTACATCCAGATTTCTGTAAAGATGTTTTGTGTCAATGTGTACCGTTAAAATCCGTCCACCCATCCATTTTCTGTACTGCTTATCCTGCACAGGGTTGCAGGGAGCCTCGAGCCTCTCCCAAGGGCCTCTGGGCACGAGAAACCCTGCACAGGATGCCAATCCATCACAGGGCACAATAGCACACAAGCATTCACAGACTACGGACAATTTGGAAATGCCAATCAGCCTACAACACATGTCTTTGGACTGGGGTTAGGAAACATGCAAACTCTGCACACACAAGCCGGAGGTGGGAATCGAACCTCCAGCCCTGGAGCTGCAAGGTTCTAACCACTAAACCACCTTGCCATACTGTTAAATCACTATACAAATAAAAATTGTATGGAATTGAATAGTGAGTTTCAGTTTCAGTTTCAGGCGAGGACAGTAGATTGGATTGGTGTCCTCTATTCTCCGCTGACTTATTATGACTTATACATTATACAGCCAGACTTTGGTGTTAGATGAGACCGCTAGAGCTTTCCAAGTTCTAGTTTAGTATCTAGGCTTGGATTTCTTTTCTCTCAGTTAATTAGTACATGTACCCGACTTGGCCCAAACTTCAACCATCAATGTTTAACAGCCAGTGGAAAGCCAGCCATCGCATGTACATTACTGAAGTCAGTTTCAATAATGGATGTGAGTGCTTGCTCTCTCTGCCTTGGTGAGATCAAAATGTTGGCTAAGCAAAAAAAAAAAAAAAAAACATACCCTCCAGTTATCTCATAAACAGTTGGTCGGTGAGTTTACAGACACTGCTATTCGTAGTGGTTTGTTTGGTCACATAAAAGGCCATTCATATCGAAAAATTAATATTTCAGTTCAAAGCATTCATTTTACTTAAGGCAGTCGATTGAATAGTCAATTAGTGCCATTGTTGAAATATTGACCTGCCTGGTGAATTGATAGCAATTAGATTTAATTGGTTTGAATTAGCAGCACAAGGGAGCTTGCAAACAAATTCTGCTCTGCATGCTGGCAAGGACGTCTCCTCGTGTAATGCAAGTTTAATTTATAAACTCGCTAACTGAAGGCAGGGCGCTGCAATGATTAGTCACAAATGGGAGTAATAATTGAATGATTTAAGTGGTTGGAAAGGCTGAAGTTGGTTGCTAATGTGTTCCAGTCATTTGGAACAAGAAGTAGTGTGGTCGAAATAATTACATTTTCCAACTACTCTTTCGGCAGATGCGGCTTTATTACAGTTTCTTAGTCTCGCAAGGCAGATTTTTAGCTGTAACTCGACGGTCGGTAAATGGTCAAGAACCAGCTGTTTTCACAGGAAGAGGCCATTTCACCGGCATTGCAGGCGACTCCTTATAGAACAGAAATATATTGTGATATACATATTGATATGCGTTAAGCTTGAGAAGATAAAACGCAAACCCAGAGACAGGTCAAGTGATGCGTACAGTTGAGCTATTGTAAGTTGATTGAGATAGAAGTGAAAACGATTAGGTAAAAGTTGAATTGTTTAGAACTGTTATTGAACTATTGTAATCACAGCCGTTTAATCACTTTTGCGTCATTTAGCGTTAACTGAATTCAATTATTTCATATTTTATTGACTTCTTATGAATACTCTTATGAAACACATGCACCACCACCCACACGGACATAGTTATTAGATACATGCACACCCATGGAGACAAAACTCAAACAGCCCGCAGTGCCTGATGTCTCGGCCTGAATAAATAAGGGATATGACAAGTGATTACATGATGAAACCGTCTGGCACACATTTATCAAGTCAGTCTCCCCCCTGCAACTCCTCTGAGAGACATTGGAGAGAAAAGTCAGTGCACAAGCACGCATGCTAATTACCGAACCAGCTAACATCGATGACTTATTAATGCGTCCACCGATGCCTTAGATGCACACATAATGATATCTTACTCACTTTCATTCTCGAGTATAAAGACCCCAATGAAAGTATTTTGGAGAAACAGTTTTTTTACGTTTGATGAATTGCTGCCCATGTACATGCTCCATTAATAAATGGCCGTGATAGGAATAGGGTGTTAATGGTAGTTGCCTAATGGTAGACAAGCGTCTCCGTATCTGGCTAATGTTAATCTTTGTTTGCATGTTTTTCTGCAGGACCGATGTCATGGTGGTCACGTTCATGGTTCAAGCAGTTTTCCTCAACTGGAGATAAAATGACTGTTTCTCCTCAGCTCGAGAATACAGAAGCCTCAACGGCAGTCCCAGGCAAGACCACCAGAGAAGACCTGGACCAAAGCATGAACACAGCCACAGGACATTGGGCAGTGGTGACCGAGATAATCCAGCTTGGAAGCATGACACCTGACATGGAGAAGGAGGCTGTGCCCTCTGTAGTTTCGCTCAAGGAAGAACAACAAGAACAAGAACAAGAAGAAGACAAGGAGAAAAGCATTGGGGTATCACAAGAGGAATTTGGAGAAAGGAGGACAGAGGCAGAGGGTAGCTCCTGGGGGGATGTGGAGCTATCAGAAAGTACCACCAAAGCCCTAACACCAGGGCAAGTCCTAACTAGTACGTTTCCTAGCATTAAAGAGACTGTAGCTGGCGTGGGGTCTGGTGGGAGTAATGAAGAGAGTGCTACAACTACACAGCAAGTGGAAGAGATAACAGCCGCCGAGGCTCGAGGAGAGATCCAGTATGAGCCCAGGACCATAGCAAGCCAACCTGACCAAAAAATAAGCACCGTGTTTGTCTCTACGACCTCGGCTGGTTCTGAAACGGATGAAGGAGCCCAGACCACCTTGATTCCTGATCTTCCCACTGCGACTTCTCAAAGCCTGACAGAAAGAGGAGTCATCTCTCCCACGGCTTCCGATGAGTACCATCTGTCAATCTTTGGTACCCTGTTGCCTGGCAACCCAGAGAGCGGCCTTGGCAACTCCGATTCCAGCAGGAACAACGGATCTGAAGGTATGTCTGACTATCTTTCTGTCTCCTCTCCTTTTGCTTTCAATTGGACCTTGATTGGCCCAAATTGGCTGAGTTAATGGGGCAACTCGAGCAGTTGAGTGTTAGATCTCAACAAAATACTGCTAGCCGGAACACATCTGCTGAATAAATTCTTGGCAGTATCATTATGCTTGACAGCTGAAAAGCCACATTTCATGTTTCCTCCACACTCGCTTTTTCAGAACATCTGCCTGCTTTTAGGAGGAAAAAAGGCATTAAAAGCCAGCGACATTGATGGGGTGTTGGCAGCTATTAGCTGACAAACACTTGTGCACAGTTGGGCAAAAAAAATGCACTAAAACCCCAAAGGGATAAATATCTCATTAGACCCAGAGTAATTACTGTTGATAAGGCAGCTCTTATGAAGCACTCCATACTACAGCTTGAATACTGGATATTATATTAACATAACACAGTGGCACGCTAAATCTGCGTATGCAGACAAGAAACACTTACTGGGCCAAATTAGCAGCGCTCAGAGCCTGAGAGCTACCCAGAACTCAGAAGTTTCCGAGCAAACAGAACTCTCTTCGTTACTCCCACCAAAGCCCACACCAGCAACATTCAGCGCTAATAGTCATCCTTCAAGGCCGAATTCGAAATCTCTAAATCTCCTAGCCCGGGTTGGATTACAGAAACAAAAGGCATGAGGTGTTCAAAGGCTCAAAAGATATCAATGCTCCCAGAATATAGTGAGAGTATTAACTCATTAGCCTGGAAGTGTAACAGCCTTGTATGGATCTGTATTACGTCTGAGGAATATCATATTACCATTGTTATCGCATAAATCCGTTCAGGTATGGCTTATAGACAACGAAAATAGACAAAATGAAATACATTTGTCTTAAAGACAAACACAGACGATTACACAAGATCAGATTCGAGAATTCATCAGCGCTGTCATAAACTTTTGTCTGCTTTACTCCTTATCCGGATTATATCCACTCATAAACAAACATACATGTGGATACATCCAGACCCAGTTTAATTTAAAGCACACTGCATTATGGACACAATGGTTCATTTTTTATTATTATTTTTAAAAAAAATAAAATAATCATTGCTCTCAATATACTGTAAGTGTAAAATCTTAGTACTTACATGGGTTTGGCTCATTAATAATAGCACCTCTCAAAGGCTAAGAGACGAACAACTTGGCGAGAAAGCATTCCTTTCATTCTTTTTTACCAACTGATGAATAATTAGTGCGTAAACTGGGTTTTGCTAACGCCATTAGTGAAAACCAAACTGGAGATATTGGAGATATCCAACATTTTCCTCATTCAGCAGAAAGACAGAGTACAGGCACCACACACACACACACACACACACACACACACACACAACTGATTCTGTCCTCTGTGTCAAAGTCACGTGCTGAATACGAATGAGGCTTTGCTGGCAAATCCAGAGTCACACAAAAACATCCATTAAGGAAAAATAGTGCTCTAAATACTTCATAGTGCTGCCATCCAACTGTATCTTTTCATTCCAACCCCCTTAGTCTTTCTTCCTTTCATACACACACACACTTTCTTCACTTCCCTAATACCATCCCTCTCAGCTCTCATCTCTCTAGAGCTCCTCTGTCCATCTCTATAAGCTCTATGCACACATGCATAAGCCTCACACTCCTTAATGTCCTCCAAGTGGGAATCTTCCTCTCATAAAAATCCCAAAGGTCGGCCCTGACATAAAACAATGGCTGGAGGCTACAATAACAAATCCTACATATCATCATCATTTTCAGCCAACCATGGCAGCTCCTGTCATGACCTCCCCTGGCTACTTTGTGCTGAAACGTATCGTGAGGATGTTCTGGCCAGGAATGTGGGCTGATTGATTCCCTCAGTCGGTTCGGCTTAGAGAAAGTCAGGCCGAATGAGGTCGAGCCGCTCTCTAGCAACTGTCAGCTCTGTTTATAGAGCCTGCTTTGACCTTGTGTGTTACATCACACTTCAGTCAGTGCGCTCTGGCGGATGGCGTGTCCGTCAGATCCTGAAAAGGGGGACGGAGCTCATACACACACACACACACACACACACACACACACACACACTGTCCATTGTTGTTCTGTCTCATCCACCTCTCTGTGTATTGTCTCTAAAAGCCATGTGGTGACATCAGCGCCAGGGAAGTCCATAAATCTATCGTCGCCATCCACTTCACTTCTCCCCGCCCTGTGATTGAGCGGATTGTCGAGGTTTTGATTGAAAGTGCATCTGCGTGATGTGTTGTGCCAATTCCAATACAATTTCACAGCCTGGAATTGCTCGATCGATGATAGCAGAACTGCATTTGTATGTGCCTCGATAAATATAATAAAGGATGTCGAAAACGCAAGTACGTCGGAGGCGTAGGCGGGAATTCATTTCAGAGCATGCGAGGGAACGTAATAAATAAAGTCACCACGTGATCTGTACAATTACATTGATAAGTGCGACACGCTCGTGCGTTTTGCCAGAGCAAAGGAGAAGCGGTGATGGAATGAAGTTGTTATTTAAGGTACAATGTACCGTCAAGCCATCTCGGCATATTAATAACAATGCTTTTCAAATCAAATGACTGTATCATTTCGAAAGGATTCAAATAACATCCGAGTAGTAGGCGAGAAATCTCGTTTTATCTTAAAATACCAGATTTGCACCTCTTTATTTTTTCTTTCTTTCTGCAGTAAACCTCGAGTACTTCACAGGTTGTCACCTCGACATCCCTGAACTCAGAGTCTAGCGAGCTGGCTTTTAAACAGAAAAGGAAAAAAAAAAAATGCATGATTACATTTGGTTAATCCTGTTTCTCACCATAGCAGCTGGTAGCAAATAAAATGGGATTAAACGAAATTACGGGATGCGTTCATTTGGCGTTTAGGGCGGTTAAATGTGGATGACTTTTGTTCAACTTTTATGAATGTTATTATAGCATACTTACTGCATTAAATGTTATTTAACAGGTATTGTATATTCTGTAATCAACTGCACTGCAATCATATAAACATTTGAATCTGTAATAAATTGTTTCAGGGGGCTCAAACCTGAAATCCCCCAATATCTATACCTCTGCTGTCCATTAATGAGCCAGGCCTAAAAAAATAAAATAAAAAAGTTATTATTCATAAATCAGTCCTGGTTAGAGTGTCAAATGACTTTTTGTTTTTGTTTTTAAAAAAAAATTGCATTAAAATTATAACGCCTTAAAATGTTCATTTTCAAATGCAGTGGCCTGTTAACGAACCTCTGACTTTATGCTCCCATAGACAAAACATTAGAAGTAGTACTACACTATGAGCTTTGTGTTGTGTTGCTTTCTTAGGAAAAGAAAATCACAATTTACCCCGGTAATGTTTTCTTTTCATGGATATTTAGGGCAACTTTCCATTACATATGAATGACTGAATAATAAAAATTAGTTGCAGTGGGGCAGTTGCCGTGGTGCAGTGGTGGCTTGGCGGTTAAGGCTCTGGGTTACTGATCGGAAGGTCGGGGGTGCAAGCCCCAGCACTGCCAAGCTGCCTCTGTTGGGCCCTTGAGCAAGGCCCTTAACCCTCTCTGCTCCAGGGGTGCTGTATCATGGCCGACCCTGCGCTCTGACCCCGACCTCCTAACATGCTGGGGTATGTGGAGAAAATAATTTCATTGTGCATATATATATATATATGGCCAATAAAGACTCATTATCATTATTTAAGCAGAATCCCAAATGGCTTCGTTTTCATTACAGTTGATCAGCACATACCGTAGAACCTTGCTAGTTCACTATACTCTATTCACAGTTCAACATCGATTTGGATTCGGTCCGAGAAAATGCTTGACTCGGATAATACCTGTTGGACAGGTCCTGTATGTAAAATTAGAAATCGTATATTCTTGGCTAATTTAATAACGAAATATCAGCATTGTTAAATAATATTAGCTTTATTATTCAAATATGCAAACAGTACATACATTCATAAATCGTTTTTTCTTGACACACAGTCATTCTGGCATCTTGTATGTGACAATAGGCATGTTCTCCAAAAACGTCCACGTTACTTTGGTGGGAAAAAAGTAGGCATTCATTAGAATGTCATAAATCAGACATTCATTTTCAATCTTTTTTTTCCGTTCTGGAATGATTATCGTTCACTGCATATTTTTCTCTCCATTTACATTTTCGGATCTGTGGGATCAGATGACACGTCGAATGTATTTACCGTCAAGTCTTACCCAGGGTATATTCCGACAAAGAGCATTTTGGGTAAGGGTATCAAACAAACTCTGCAATATTCAGAGGAGCGTGCACTTTTTCAAAATGGCCGCTGATTTGGGCCGAGATGTGACGTCATGTGACGTCGTCACAACGTGCATTCAGCCAGAGCTTCGATTCACGTGCGTCGAACATGAGTACAGCTAGAAGGTCTCATTTCCCAACAAACATCACTGTGAAAGACCGTGCAAAACAGTTTCGTGCGATTGTAATTTCTCCAATTCAAGTCATTTCAATTCAAGTAAATCAAGCATTTTTGGCTGCAACAATCACAAAAAAAAAAAACTCTCAGAAATCCTGACCAATCAGAATCGAGAATATCCAACAGTGCTGTGGCATTACTTAAAGCGCCCATATTATGGTTTTGAAACATGCCTAAACCACGCACCCAAGGTCAAACAATTTCACGCAATTGCAATATAGCAACTTCAAGTACTTTTCCACACAAAAAAATGTATTCCGCACTTCGCGCAACAAATTGCATCGCAGATTTTGAAAATCAAGCATTTTTGGCCGGAAGAATCATTAAAAAAAAACTGTGCAGTGCAGTGGTAAAAATCAGTCAAAAATATTACTAGCTAAGTGCGATTTCCTCACGCAGTGAATACCATGTTTCGATCAAGTCGCTAGATCGCCACGGGATGCATAATCAGATCAGGTTGTAATCAGATACTGACTATCAAAATGGTTGACGCTCCTGCGCTACAGTTGGTACGGAGTCTTTAAATGTCATTTTCTCCCTTTGCACTTTTGAAAGAAACAACATTCGAAAATGTCAGAAGTATACATTTAAAAAAAAGGGCCATGATTTCGCCATCTGAAGGTTTTTCCCAGGCCACCACACACCTCTTACTGTATCGACTGCTGAATTTACTGGTGTCAGTCAAAACGCCTGCTTGACTCACTATTAAGCATGTTGACGAAAAGCACACCTCTAACCCCCGCTAGACTTAATTGATTTCTAGCATTGTGTGGGTGTCTGGTGTTTCTGACAGCGTCTGTCCCTCTCAAAAGAAAAACAAAGCCGATCACTGGGATTATGTAAATCCTTTAGTGGGCGAATAATTATGTCCAGTACCAGTGATGTGTGAATGTGTGTGTATTAAAGCCACCGTTCTCATGGGAAGTGGCAAGAGCACCTAACGAGCCAATTAAGTCTCAGGGCGCCGCTTGCCACTTAAAGCAATGAGGGGCTTCTAATTAACGCCGGGAGGTGACCAGCTGAGAGAAAAAAGTGTGTGGACGGACGGGGGGGGGGGACACAGAGGGGGGGACAGGGGAGTCAAGGCTCTTACGCAGCCACTTTCAGCGCGGTTTCTATGGCGATGGTGCCACAGAGCACTGAATGTGATCTGGAGAGTTTGTAAAGCACAGCGAGAGAATGAGAAACAGATGAGGGGAGAGAAACAGAAAAAATCGTCAGGTTCAAATATATCATGAACAAAACTCAAAATTTTGAAGCAGAACGATTCAAAATAACAGCGATAAACTGCAACGGAAATGCATTTTCACGAATAAATAATGTTACGGCGGATAAGATCGAGTCATTTGACTGATCACATTTGACTCAACTGACAAAAAGTCTGGCACATAAAAGTCTGCCTTTTCAGCTACAAGCTCTCTATAAAGCATCTCTCTTCGTCACGTCCCAGAATTTTAACGCGCGCTGTTGCTTTAAAATGGCCGTTTCCAGCGCTAATATATTTGCGTGCCGTGCCCATTAGAAACGTGACCATTAGCTTAAACAACTCTCCCAGCACTATGGATCGAAACTATCGCACATCCTTTTGTCAAACTTTATCGTCGAGGCTCAATAAAACCTGCTAGCACGGCTAAGCTAACAGCAGCTAATTACCGTAGCATGACGTCATTTGGCTAATGCTAATTACTGGCTCTTTGCTTTCTCTTCCTCCATCATTCACAACATTAGCATTTTAAACCAGACTATTCCTCTGATATTTTATTCAATATTTAGACGGAAGTAAGGATAGTGATTTGAAACGGGGGGGTGTGTGTGTGGGGGTTGGGGGGGGGGAACGACACAGACTAATTCAGAGAAATAGATGAACAGATAGAAAGAGAAAGGCAATTAAGCATCGGGCTATCATCTTTAATAGAGTCTCTGAAGAGAACAGGGGTCGAGGTGTTCATTAAAGTGAATCGCCAGGACCCAGCTGAGCTCAGCGTGCGGCATTACATCACCGATTCACAGCACGTAGCCCTTCCACATCATCTTTTCAGACCTCTGAGCTTTCACCTGGTACATCAGTTACAGTACAGAGCACGACGTGAAGAAGCTGCTAATCTAGGGGTTCAATATGGACCGGATACAGTGATTTCAGTAAGCACCAACGGACCTGAGACCATTATTTAAACCCAGTGACCCATAAAAATACCCTATTCATCATCCATGTTATTGTGAGCAAGTCCTCCTTGATCATGTCCCTATTAATATTCTTTTGTATATGACCTCATTAGTTTATGCACAAATGTGTGCAAAAAAAAACGCCTTCCCCACATCATCATACCACCACTACCCGCCTGAACTGTTAGCACAAGGCAGTTTGGATCCATGGAATCATGAGGTGTTTTTCCAGTCTATGGTGAACTTGTGCCCACTGTAGCGTCAGATTCCTGCTCTTGGCTGACAGGAGAGGAGCCTTACTACAACGTTTACAACTATATATACATATATATATCAAATTTAAATCACAGTTTACGGCATGGTGTTGCCATATGGCAACAATTACTTTCTCTCCAATTTTTTGATAGGCAATAATACAATTACTAATGTATTGTATTGTACAATTACTAATAATTAAAATGACAAAAAAAACAACTACTATTGTCCTGTGGAAGTGGAAAAGGGGGGCTTTAAATTTGACATAACAAAAAATTCCATGTCAGATAACCAGGAAGTGCTGTTTGCACTTCCTTTTTCTGCAATCACATGGCATGGTCAAGGTCATCATCGGAGGATTCTCAAAATTTGATACATTTTTTCAAAATTCAGACAAAACTACCTTAATATATATATATGTTTTTAAATAAAATAATGATTTAAACAAGTTGATATATTTAGAGTGTTCTGTTAAATGTAATTGTTGCCACATGGCAGCAGCGTGCGATAATGGAACTGTGGTGTGTGCATTGATGAACTGAAGCATTGTCTGTTTTATCTGGCGTATTGTATTCCCTCTGTTTCTGACGGGATAATTAAACTCGTCTGATACAGCGAGTCTAATTTCTGATCAATCAGCTGACATGCGGCATCCACTGAATGCGAAGAGAAGATCTGATGGCGTATGTGGGTGATGATGATGATGATCTTTCCTCCTCTGTGAGGGAATGAGTTGCACATTTGAGGATTGGAGCTCGAGGTAGTGTTTGTTACTGAGCAATTTTCCGTCCACTTCAGCACGGGGTTGCTGACACACACAAACACGTTTGATGATATTGAGTGATTGAGTGGGAATTGAGCGCCAGACTTTTGAGTGCGTTTTTGTGTTAAAGCCCTGGTCGTTTGTGTTAGCTGGAAAAGTGGACGATGTTTTTGTAGTCATAAAAATCTGTAAATGTGTTTTGGCACAATTTAGCCAGAATGCGCTGCTGGATATGAGTGTTTCTCAAATTACCATTTATCTACCAGCAGGGGAGAGGGCTGTCTCATACGTGTGTGTGTGTGTGTGTGTGTGTGTGTGTGTGTGTGTGTGTGTGTGTGTGTGTGTGTGTGTGTGTGTGTGTGACCACAGTAACCCTCCCAGAGACAGTGGAATAGATCTCTGGTTCAGTGGCTCACAGGCCAAAGCAGGAGGATTTGAAACAAGCTCCAACTCTCAATTTCTCTCTCTCTCTCTCTCTCTCTCGCTCTCTTCTCCCTCACCCTCTTCTCTCTTTCATTCTCTCTCTCTTCTCTCTTTTCCCTCTCTATTCTCTCTCTTCTCTCTCTCCTCTCTTTTCTCTCTCTTCTCTGTCTCTTTTCTCTCTCTCCTCTCTTTTCTCTCTCCTCTCTCTCCTCTTTCCTCTCTTCTCTCTCTTCTCTCTCTTCTCTCTCACTCTCTTCTCTTTTCTCTCTCTTTCCTCTCTTCTCTTTTCTCTCTCTTCTCTCTCTCTTCTCTCTTCTCTCTTTTCTCTCTCTTCTCTCTCCTCTTTCCTCTCTTCTCTTTTCTCTCTCTTCTCTCTCTCTTCTCTCTTCTCTCTTTTCTCTCTCTTCTCTCTCCTCTTTCCTCTCTTCTCTTTTCTCTCTCTTCTCTCTCTCTTCTCTCTTCTCTCTTTTCTCTCTCTTTTCTCTCTTCTCTCTCTTCTCTCTCTCCTCTCTCTCTCCTCTCTCTTCTCTCTTTTCTCTCTTTTCTCTCTCTCCTCTCTCTTCTCTTTTCTCTCTCTTCTCTCTCTTCTCTCTCTCTTTTCTCTCTCCTCTTCTCTCCTCTCTCTCTCTCTCATGTGAGTAACTGCGTAGTTGCACTTCAAGTTGTTTAGACAGGTTTGTCACAACGCAGGTCAAAGGCAGAGCACATCCAACACGCACAGGTACATTAGAGGGTGCAGAGCACTAAACCTCTGGAAAGCCATTACAAGCCCCAGTAAGCACTGCTGCCAGAACTGGAGCTGATGTGTGTTTGTTTGTGAAAGAAAGAGAGAGAGAGAGAGAGAGAGAGAGAGAGAGAGAGAGAGAGAGAGAGAGAGAGAGAGAGAGACGCTGAAGCACAGAACAGTAATGTTCTTACTGTGACAGTGACACAGAAAGTGCTCTGGTTTTCTCTAGAAATCATCTCGTTTTGACTTTAAAGCACTTTCGGTTTTTCTTGGCGTTGGCTGCTGGGATCACAGCACCACTGTCACGTAATTCCTTCTTTCCCAACACACAGACGGATAGTCAAACAGTGTGTCAGATGCAATTTACTTCTTTATTTTAGCTTGGCAGTGGGACTTTGCCAAAAATTCATACCTACAACCTCTGCCTTCGTGCTGAGGCGCTCCTCAATCCAGGGAAATTTCTATTCTCTCTAAACAAGAGGAAATCGACGTACATCGACATCGGCAAGACTTCGCCAAGAGACGAGAACACAGCAGGCGACACTATAAAGACAGACATATGGAGGACTAAACACAGAACACCTGGACACAATCACGAAACAAAGCAATGACAGGAGACGAGACTGAAAGTCACGGCAAAATACATGTCAATATAAAGAAAGAAGCACGTGGAGGAAGTGAAAAGAAAACATGAGAATATCTGAGAGGAGAATCTGTGACATTTAGACAGAGATGGTGGCCTGTTTTACATGCTGATTAAAAGGATGAAGGTCAACGTAACTGTGTGCGGACGCAACCCCTAAATCATATCTTTTATCAATGAAAAATGATGTGTAAGGAATGAAACACTTGGGGGTGTGCTGTTTTAGGAAAATAATCATGTGGTGTCGCCCGACACGAAGCGGAGTCACTGTTAAATGTTTAAAGTCTTTTATTCCTCTTCTACCCCAACAATTTTTGATTCGTTCAAGAATAAACACGTCATGCTTTTTATCTATTTAAAGGTACACTTACTGTTATAAAATGCCCGTGAAACAGGTTAGCTCGTGTTATCGCTTATGTTATGTTATAGTAGCTCATTCCCTCACCAGTCTGTCCTTTTACTTTCTCTTGAAGTTATGTAGACAAAAGAATAATGAATGCAGCTTCTCAGAGAAATCACAGAGAAAGTTGTAAAGCACAAATTCCTTTGTCGTGAAGATTGTACAGGTTTATCCCTGACAGCTCGAACGCACTGATCCTGGAGACTCCTTCCAAAAATGCAGAATAAAGCTCCTCGCGGAAAACCTCACCATGGCGAAGATGATATGGGTTTTTTTTTTTCTTCGTTTTTTTTCCGTTTTAAATCTGTTCACGTGGAGCGTGCGACGTGTACGTAGCCGTTGTAACCAGTAACGTATTAGAACGTACTGTCTGAGCTGTGGTTATTCATAAAAAAAATAATGAATCAATACCGTCTGACTGTCACGTCACAGAAAACCAGTGACTACCTTTCCCATCCTGCACTGCGGCCTACAGACATGGCCGCCATGGACCGCAATTCCCAGAACACTCATAGGCCACAGTATAAAGACACTGTTTGAACACAATGACTTTGCGTAGTATTGAGTGTTATCACCGTACCAAGCGTTTGTACCTTGTTTGGATCTTGATCTAGTTTCTTGTCACTCGTTCTCGTTTCTTGCCTCGCCTCGCCTCGTTTATGCCTGTTTGTAGATCGCCTGACCCACTGCCTGTTTTTTTCGACCACGCTATTGTCTCTTGATTTGGATTTGTCTGCCTGCCTCTCTTTATTAAAAGCTACGTCCTTACCTTCAGTGTGTGGAAAACGTGACGGAACAGGGAAGAAAAAAAATCGCTCCAGCATTTTTGAAGGTGTTGATTTGGAAGCACAGTTACAGTATATGTGTTTAAAAGTAAGTAAATAAATAAATAAATAAGGCTTGGCTTTTAGACGTACGTGTATGACTATATAAGAAGGTGTAACGTTTTCAACATTTTCGGTGTCTGATATCTTATACATATATCCACACAAAGTGAAGCTCAATATTATTAAGATGTTCCATGAGCTGAAGTGAAACATTAGCGATGTGAAAGCATCATTTGTTTTAACAGCGACCCATTTCTTCTTTATTGCTGTGAGCTGGTTCAGTAGCACCGGGTCATGTCTGGGAGACGGTGCTCTTAATGACCAGTGTGTGTGTGTGTGTGTGTGTGTGGGTTTTGTCTCTACAGCTCTGGACAGATGCAGTTGCTTGCATGGTGGGACGTGTCTCCCCCATGACGAGGGCTTCCAGTGTTTCTGCCCACAGGGATACACAGGCGAGAGCTGTGAGATCGGTGAGTCACAGCACACACACACACACACACGTTACAGCCTGTACGTCTCCTCAGGCCTCCGCATCGCCCACTGCTTCATCATCGCTCCACACTGGCCGAAAGCGTATTCGTATTCTAAAAGGATAAGTGACGTTAAGGATAAGTGACGATAAGGTTGTCATGTCAAGTGACATGGTTGTCATCGGTAATAAAACTGATGTTCCCGATTCAAGGTGAGCACTGCTCCTTCTTAATGTACTAAGAACTCGAACAGGCCTGTATTGAGTAATCTCGCATTTACGTTATGATGGAAGACAAGCAAACTGGATGTTCCATGCAACTCAATTTTGCACAACTATGTGTGTGTGTGTGTGGGGGGGGGTGATTTGTGGTTGCGCCACAAAAGAACATCCATCCATCCATCCATCGCTTACTCCTTTTCAGGGTCACAGGGAACCTGGAGCCTATCCCAGGGAGCATACACGCTGGACAGGGTGCCAGTAAATCGCAGGGCACAATCACATACACACTCACACACCCCCATTCATACACTACGGACACTTTAGACACGCCAATCAGCCTACCATGCATGTCTTTGGACTGGGGGGACGAAACCGGAGTACCCTGAGGAAACCCCTGCAGCACGGGGAGAACATGCAAACTCCGCACACACGGCCCCAGCGGGACTCGAACCCCGGAGGTGTGAGGCGAACGTGCTTATTGTGCACGGTGGCTTTAACCACTAAGCCACCGTGCGCCCTCCACACTAGAACAATAAAATATAATAATAATAATAGGATTTTATTAATACAAGGACACGGTATAGATACAAATACGGCAGATAAAAAGCGTTACCAGCACTGCAGTTTACCACAGAAATTGCAGATGCTTACAATTTTTTCTTTATTTCCATTTAATGGTGTGGAAAGTCAGCGAGAAAAGCTACTTCCTGTTATCACTTATGTTATAATAGCTATGAAAAGTTGTTCCCTCACCAGGATCTCATATTTTCTGCCTTTGTGAAATTAATAAAAGACACAAAGTACAAATTCCTGTAGAGATGGACGTACTGTACGGTGTAACTGAAACCAGTAACCTTGTTTCTAAGCTAGCTTTAACTTTAGACTAATTATTATATTCTGTAATCGCAACCAGTATCCATCTTTGCTAGTAAGCTAACTAACATTAGGTTAGGTATTATATATATTTTTTAATTAAAACAATTAGCCAGGTTTTTAAACTAGCTATAATGTAAAGTTTAAGCTATTTCATAACGGGAGCTTATCTATGTTCCCAGGGTCCTATGTTCCCCAGATTTATATGGCACACAATGGGAATATGGAAAACCCAGCTGTTTCCAGCTCTGTATTCGCGTAAGTTATTGTGTGAACTCGTCGAAGGAGTTTTCTGTTCCCCAGCACTGACGTACGGCGCTTAACATAAGAAGTCCAGACTTGAGGGAACTAAAAAATGGTTGAAGTCAATGAATCATAAAAAGGTCATAGCTTCTTTAGGTGAAAACCAGCCTAGTATGTTTCTGACTCTAACTCTCATGACGTCATGACTTATGTATCTAATTTAATGCAGTTTGTTTTTGCCTCCACAGTATACTAATGTATGTTTTCTGCATTTATTTTAATTAAGTTAATTTTGAACACCTTTTGACATGAACTCACTGCTGAAATTTCCAAATATCCATGCAGTGATATTGTTAGGTTAGACTCCATATGAATACTGGGAACATAGGAATGACCCCAGTAATAACTATTAGATTGTGCAATGGAAACCAGCAGCCATGTTTTCTTGCAAGCAAACTTAGAAGCCAAGTTTTAAAATCTAGCGTAACTGAATGCTAACTGATAAATTGTGTGATTGTTTAAAAAGCAGTAGCCAATTTTGTAAGCTATATAACATTAGGCAGTCTCTTGTATTGCACATTTGAAGCCAGTAGCTGTGCTGGCTAGTAAGCTATCTAGCATTATGCTAACTCTTGTGTTGTGTAATTAAGATCAGTAGCCAATTTTCTAAGCTAGCTAACATGAAATCAGCTATTATATTTTTGAATTAAAACAATAGCTGAGGTTTTACTCTCGCTAACATTAGGCTAACTATTTTATCATGTCTTTGGACCTGTAGCCAAGCCAAGGTTTATTTTGGGTCATTATAACCAGTAGCCATGTTTGGTTGTAAGCTACCTAACATTATGCTACATAATAACTTGTGTCATTAAGACCTTTAGCCAAGTTTGTAAGCTAGCATGAAATAAGTAGCCATCTTTGCTAGTAAGCTAGCTAGGGTTATGATATCTATTATATTGTATATATATTATATAAACCAGTAGCCATGTTTTGAAGCTAGCTAATAACAATTATGTTAAGTAAAAGCAGGAGCCATGTTTGTAAGTTAAATAATATTATGCTAATTTTATATTGTGTCATTAAAACCAGTAGCTGTGTTTCTAAGCTAGATAACATTATGCTAACTGTTATATTGTGTAAATTAAACCAGTAGCCATGTTTGCTAGTATGCTAGCCTTTCCACTGCCCTTCACAACAATATAATAAGCTCCATCCTCTTTTAGCTCTTGCAGTTTTTAGCCTAACAGGGATGCCACGTAGGAATCGTCAGCTGTTTGTGCGCTCCTGGCGCTTATTTACGGCTCAATCTGAGCTCCAGCAGCAGCGGGAATAACTCAGCCCTGGATCCCGAACACTTCCAGCCTTCACAAAAGCCTCTATTGAAATGAAGAGCTTTGCAGTGTGCGCTGCTCGACACCACAACATACGGCATCTGTTCGAGAAATCTGTGCATGCCTGGTCCTCGGCCTTTCAAGGAAGTAGCATATTTAAAGCCATGTTCCTCTGTAGTGGCTGCATAAATGTGTGCTGAGCAAGCTGGAAAGCGTTCCAGTCGAATCAGCCAGTGCGACGTGACCTGGGTGTCACTGATAACACATTTGTATAGAAAGCGAGGGGAATTGAAAAGGCTCAGTGTGCGATGAATCATGGAGGTCAACGGTCAAGTAGTTCATCATGAAAGAGACATAAAGATGGATGTCAAGAGGTCAGGGATGAGGATTGTAGAAGCGATCTGACGCTGATTCATTGTTGTCGGCCCAGGTGATCTGACGGGACGCCATGCTACAAGTAGCTGTTTTATTTGTTTAGTCAGTATTCATTCGGCTCATCTTAACGAGATGAATTTGTTGCTGCAGTCGTGAAGAGACGGTGTTTCAGTTAACGGCTGGTCATTGCTGATAGTTAAAGTGCACCTATTATGGTTTTTCAAATATTACCTTTGTTGTAGTGTGTTATGGAGCTGTATGTGAATGTAAAAACGTCTGCAAAGTTTAAAAGATCAAAGCGCACGACAAACGGAGTTATTGACTCCCAAAAGAAGGAACAGATTCTGAACAGCTGAAACGAGTCGTTAGTAATTCCAGACCTACTTCCTGTATGAACCTACGTAGGTTTGTAACGAAAAGCCCCGCCTCTGGTCGTCATCGGCTGCTCACGAACAGACAGAGCTGAAACTTGTTATGGCAGTGGGCATTTCTTTTTTGACACACGCTGACAACAGTAGACCAATCGCAACAGACTGGGGCATCTGACCAATCAGAGCAGAGTATGCTCCCTGAAAGGAGGAGTTTAGAATGAATCCTTTAGAACGGATCATTGAACGAGTCGTTAGTGACACTGGGGGGGGGGGGGGGGGGGTTATTTTAATGCGCATGTTCTAATACACAGTCCGTACAGGATTTCGGAGAGTTTAGTTTTTTTGCTTGATTTCGCTGCGGCTTTGTTCAAAAATTTGCGATGCAGAGTTTTTGTGCTCTTTTTTGCGGAAAACTACTTGAATTGGCGAATTTCGCATGAAATTCTCTTTCGCAGTGATGCTTGTTGGTAAATGAGACCTTTTAGCTGTACTCCTGTTCGACGCACGTGAATCGAAGGGGGCGGTGGCTGAATGCACGTCGTGATGACGTCACCTGTCGCATTGTGATGATGTCACATGACACGTCTTGGCCCAAAGCTGTGGAAAATCTGTGGTCGTTTTGAAAAAAATGCAAGCTCCTGCGAATACTGCAGCTGTTCCTTGATTTTTGCATTCATTTCTGCGATCGCAAAATCCTGGAGGGACTGAATATTTTATTGTCTCCATAGTAACAACCCGTTCATAGGGACGTGTATGGCATACGCTCCATATACTCTGAACAGATTTTTTTGTTTTTAAAAACATGGATTCATTTCGGTGTTTTGATCTGTTAACCTTCATTTCTCTTTTGGCTTATCAAGAAAATACAGGGGATTCTGAATCATTCCAAGTCTAAGGGTGCATTAAAGATTTATGTCAACGTTTTTATAATGCGAAGGTCAACAGTAGATAGAGAAAAGATCACAATCTAAACCTACTAATAAATCAATTTTAAAATGTGTCGTAATTTATCAAAGAAAAACATATCATCATTGATTACGGTGAAGTTTACTGCAAGGAAACATTTTAGATTCTGGGTTTTTGGAAGGAGTCTCCACAGTCAGTGGTGATGCTGTAACTTTCCATTTTCTGAAAGCATAAGCATGGAGGATGTTGTGTTTTATGGTTTATCTGTAGCAAACTACATAACGTGATGGAACGACTGAATATAGCCGTTATTTACTAAGAGCTAATATGAACATTTCAAGGATGTCCAGCAACATGAAATGTAACTATAAATGGATAAAAAGTATGATATCATTCATTAATAAATCAGAATTTGTAATAACTATGGTAAAAGAAGAATCAAACACTTTGTTTTATAGGGAAACATAATCAGCAGTCATTCCGGTCTGCCTCAGACCTCCTTATTTTCCTTTAACAGCATGCCTCAGTGTTTTATTCATTACTTATTGTATTCTCTCCAACAAGATACTGCCAAGATCAGCGCCATTTCTTTCATCATCAGCCATTCCAAGCTACATGCGGACTATAATCACATCATTGTCGTATATCGCACTGTAGCAAATAGGAATTAATCTTAGTTTAACGATTCACGCCATATGAAGCCGGAGAGAAACATCGAACGTAAAACAGAAACAGAGCCGGAGCTTATGGCTCCTGTCGAAGTGTTGCAGCTGTGCGGTCTCTCACTGAATCCAACCTGTTTGCATAATGCATAAGCGGATCAATATTCATGAGGAGCAAATGTACGTTGAGGCTCACCGAGGCTGAGGGAATGGAAAATGACCTTGGCACTCTTGGCATCGGCTTCTCGAATGACCAACTCCTACGCCGCCGTCTCCGTCGGAGAAACTCGAGCGAAGTACATATGCATACGCAGCTTGTTAGGGACAGGGAAACTACGTGCCGTGAAGTGTCACACAAAGTTCTCTAGAACGCTACGGCTTAACTTTCTTAACAGATTCATAACGCTGGCCATGGTATTATTATTATTGCACAGTAGTGCTCATAAATTTACATACCTCTTGCAGAATCTTGCATAACTGAGAAAAAAATAAGAGGAATCATTCAAATTGCAATCTGTTTTTTTATTTAGTATTGCCCTGAATAAGCTATTAAACAGATGTTTACACACGTATAGTCCACAAGACACAATGCTCACTGAACTTACACAAATGAACCAGTTCAAAAGTATACACATGCTTGATTCTTAATACCGTGTGTCGTTATGTGGATGATCCACGACTGTTTTTATGTTTTGTGATAGTTGTTTGTCCTGAGCGGTTAAACTGCCCACTGTTCATCAGAAAAATCCTCCAGGTCCTGCACATTCTTTGCTTTTCCAGCACCTTCTGCATATTTGACCCCTTTCCAGCAGCAGCTATATGATTTTGAGATCCATACACGACTTTTACTCATACAAAAGGTGCAAACATTCACTGATGCTCCAGAAGGCAACACGATACATTAAGAGCCGGGGGGGTGTAAACTTTTGAACAGGACGATGATCGGTGTACATTGTTATTCTGTTTAAAGATCTTCAGTTTATTTTTTTTCATTTACTACTGCCCTTCAGAAGCTACATAAGATTATTTACTGATCATCCTGTTCTGCAGGGGTGTGTAAATTTATGAGCACGACTATATATAGTGAATAAAATGATGTTTGGATAATTACAATCCAAGAAAATGCCAAAGGCTAAAGTTAATGATATTCAGTTTTAAATGATTTAATTAGGACCCATGATCTAATTAAGCGTAGTAGGATTATCTGGGATCTGTCGATGGACCTGATACATGACAATAAACACTCCTCAGTAAATAATCCCAGTTTCTAGTCAATCGCTCTATTTTTACACCATCACCATGGCAACAATCCAGACAAATGATGTGTGACGGTCAGTTTTGGTCAGCTGTGCCACGATGTGGTCGTTTCCAGTTTCCCCGGAGCCGTTATGTTTGGTGAATTGTGCTCCGATCGTCTCAGTTTTTCATTTTTTCTGGTTCTGGATTACCAGAAAAAGTATGGACTCATTATGAATAAAAAAAAAATTCCACAAATGCCTGGTGGACCTTTCTCTCCTTTATCAGCTCAAAGATTTCAAACACTGTGTTATTCCCTGACCTTCGAGCATCGGCAAGCATGAACTGCCCCCTCGTTTCGCTTTTTTTTTTTTTTGAGTCTTTTACTTCCATAGAGATCATATTTTTTCTATTACTGCACATAATCCTGGACATCGCTGACCACGCAATCGTCGTTGAAGCTTAACTCATCATCTGAGCTACTCGCTGTCTGACGAAATGACTCAGCTGTCGCGTTAAATCGACTTGAACGAGTCATGACCGTCTCTTTTGGACGGAAAGAAGGATAAAAATACAGACTTTGCCAAAGACTTAGGAATTGATCACTCAGAAATGATCATCACATAATCAGTTAGATAAATGGAGCAAATATAGACCAGTGATGGAGTTCCAGGTATCACCTCGAAGTATCCCGAAGTGTTTTATTCCTATTGTACTACAGGAATTGATCGACTATCACCGTTTTATATTTACAGTATAACAGCTGTAAAACAGTTGTTCCCTCACCAGCCTCCACCAATCTCTCTTAAAGCTAATACAACAAAAAGAGTGCTGAGGTATAAAGAAGAATATAAACCTGAAGTAGTGTGATTAAAATCATGCTGAACCCATGCTGAGTAGACTCACCCATGCAGGCGTATAAATGAATATTTATTTGGATTGACAAAAATCCGAATGTAAACATAAGCCACTAAAAGGCCTTGTTTCTATCCACCTATCCATCACGCTCAGTTGCCTCGGGCTGTTTGTTCTGAGCCTGAAAACCCCTTAGCTTTAACGTTTCAGTCTGTGCACTCAACTATTTGCAGAAAAAAAAAATGCAGTGGGTTCTTTGCTCTGCTGGGGCATCAGGTCAGGTCCAACTTCCCACACTGTTCCTCTTTAGACTGTGAATGTAAGAGGAAAGTTTAGCAGAAGGCATATAGACCGATCAGCCATGACATTAAAACCGAATGACGCGAAGCGAATGACATTGATTATCTCGTCACAGTGCCATCTGTCATGGGGGGGATGTATTACGCAGCAAGTGAACCGTCAGTTCTCAAAGTTGATTTGCTGGACGCAGGGACAAATGGTAAAAGTATAAGGACGTGAGCGACTTTGACAAGGGCCGAATTCTGATGGGTGGACGACTGGGTCAGAGCATGTCCAGAACAGCAGGTCTCGTGGGGTGTTCCCCGACAGGTGTGAGAACACACAGCGCATCACTGCTTGCTGCGTATGGGTCTGCGTAACCGGAGACCGGTCAGAGTGCCCAGGCTGACCCCTGTCCACCTCCGAAAACACTTACAGTGGGCACGTGAGCATCAGAACTGGACCATGGAGCAACGGAAGAAGGTCTGGTCTGATGAATCACGTTTTCTTTTACATCATGTGGATGCGTGTGCGTCACTAACCTGGGGAAGAGATGGCACCAGGATGCACTATGGGAAGAAGGCAAGTCGGTGGAGGAAGTGTGATGTTCTGGACAATGTTCTGCTGGGAAACCTCGGGTCCTGGATTTCATGTGGGTGTTACTTTGACACGTAACACCTACCTAAACACTGTTGCAGACCAAGTACACCACTTCAGGGCAACGGTATTCCCTAAAATCAGTGGCCTCTTTCAGCAGGATAATGCACCCTGCCACACTGCAAACACTGTTCAGGAATGGTTTGAGGAACATGACACAGAGTTTAGAGTGTTGACTTGGCCTCCAAATTCCCCAGATCTCAATCTGATCGAGCGCCTGTGAGACGTGCTGGACAAACAAGTCCGATCCATGGCGGCCCCAGCTCGCTTCTTACAGGACGTAAAGGATCCGCTGCTAACGTTTTGGTGCCAGATACGACAGCATGGCTTCAGACGTCTTGTGGAGTCCATGCCTTGACGAATCAGCGCTGTTTTGGTGGCACAAGGGTGACCTACACAATATTAGGCAGGTGCTTTTAATATTACGGTTGATCTGTGTACTTAAATGATTGGTGCATTTGTATGATAGCAGTAGCATCCATCCTGCTGTCATTACAGCCGTATTAAGTCTGCACCTGCCATTGGAGAAGTTCTTGGTCCATACGATAATGTCTTTTATTTGAGACCTGTTAAATTCAAGTGTGGTATCATTGTCAAACTATCCATGAATATTTTATAGCACCATATACACAGAGGCCTTGCTCTGAGTGTTCAGACCTCGTAAAGTTTCTGTCTTATAGTCTTGCTGGCATGCGCTGACAGGTTGTGTGTGTCGTTGATGCCCTTGGCAGGGGTCCAGCACATTCTGACACTGAGCTACATGTACCACCTGGCGCTCAGGCATCCGACGATTGACAGATTGACAGGAGAACGACGGACCCCGGCGAGGCCTTCGGCACGTACACGTTGTTTTGAGCATGGCACAAGGAAGTGAGTGGAAGCAGAGCTTCCTTGCTTGACAGCCTGCTAGAGAAAGGAGAGAGGTGAAGATACAGAGGGGCAAAGCCAGTGACGGGGTGCTGAAAGGTTGAGATGTTTTGACAAGCCTCACCATTAGGTTTTTTATGCCACTGTCATTTGTAGCAGCAGCGTTTGAAGGAGGAGCGGCTTCATCGGGTGTCACGAGAAAGTAGCCGACCTCAAATCGGGCCTTCCCATGAGCCTCTGTTTCTCAGACAGCGAAAAAGCTTAATCACAGTTGCTGGTGTACAATCTCTGTTGGACAATCGAGAAACATTCGTGTCTCGATAGCATAATTGGAAAGACGTCACCCACAGCATTGTTTTTTGACCTTGTGCTCTCTTTATCAACCTTACGCCAATGTTCTTTTTCTTTTCTTGGCTGTAAAATTGCACACACCGGTAATCAGAAGTCCCCAGGAATGGGTTTCTTAGCTGTGATATGATTCTGTATTGGGACATATTTCGTTTTGAAACAGGAATTCGGAGCAACGTCATGTTGAACTGCGTGACACAGCAACTTCGAGATACGCCACATTTGCGCCCAATCTGTACAAACCTGACAGTAGTCCAGGGAGCTAGCTAAAAACGAAATTAACGAAAGCTTTTTACTTTACGTACTTTCACACGGACGACTGCGGAGGAGGAGCATCTTAACCAGAGATATCGCGGATATCTTACGGACTGAATTATTCATAGATAAGAAAGTTACGAATTAGCCGTACGTGAGCCGCAGTACATGACAGCAGATGAGTGCTAGGTCTCGGTTTGAAGCTTCTCCTTCAAACCATGGTCACGTCTTCTTTACAAGAGAGCGCATCAAAATGAAACAGAACATTAGCATTATTTGATTAGCATTATTTGAACCCAAAGCATAACCTAGATTCTATCCTCTAAACACGTTTCATGATCTTGACGTAGTACCTCTCAGCTTCATGTAGTTTGACAACGTACCTGTTTGGGCACGAACGGTTCAAAAAAAAAGCCAAAGTAATCCCAGAAATCCTGTTTCTACACTCTCCACCTTTGATTAATGGTGCCAGGTCTTTGTAGCGGAGATATCCTCTTTAAACTGCGGCGGTACTGACAGGAGCAGGTGGTTAAAAAAAAATGCTGTTTACTACTCCAGACCTCCCTGTGTTGTAGCAATCCTGGTTGTACACACACACACACACACACACACACACACACACACACCCAGGAACAAATGTGATGGAACCCGTCATCATACTTCTAAGCAAATCCAAGAAAAACATCCTTGGAGCTTTGACACAGGGTGCTAAAATGTGTATTAGGTAGGAACAGGCTCAGTTATGAATTCTGCTGATGAAATCCATCTTTTCTTTTCAGAGGGGTTTTCAGGAGGATTCCGACATACTGGTTTGGCATCTCAAATCAGATTTTTAAGCTAATTCCGACTGCTTACACACTAGGCGCTTTTGTTTACTTTCTTTGTGCTGAGATGAAAAAATAACAACTTACTATACCGAAATACCGAATATGAACTCTTTTGCCCTTTGAGTTTACAGGCAAATTAGATAGTATTATCTACCCAGCTGTTCTAACAACAAAGATTAGATCGGATCTCCGTGTTGTCCATCGAAATATCTACGATTTGACATGCCATGAATCTCCTTATAGTCGCTCAATAATAAGACTAACACTTTAATAATAATAATAATAAGACTAACACTGCTCTAGATGTCAGTTGTGAACAGGTTAACGAAATGATTCTTTGTTGTTGTTGTAGTTTTTAAAGCTGTTGTTTATCATAGGATAATATGCACTGGTGGTTGAGGAAAAAATGCCTCATGTGTAAGCAGCTTTAAGCCTTATTTGGACAGGATTAGTTTCTGTAAAAACATTTGTAATGAACATGGGAGTGGAAACGAGTGCGTTTCCACATTTGTATTTTTTCGTTCAAGGTAAGTTGTTTTAGACGCGGACGTGGGTTGAATATAGAAAAAGGTTTTTGGATCGTTTACAAATATATGGATTTATTTGGCAGGAATTATAGAGCAGACGTTTGCCGTATACAACTGCTTCATTTATTCTTATATGCTGCAAGATGTGAGAATACAAAGTGGCTTTACACCAATCAGCCATAATATTAAAACCACCTGCTTAAAATTGTGTAGGTCCTCCTTGTGCCGCCAAAACAGCTCTGAGCCGTCGAGGCATGAACGCTACAGGACCTCTGAAGGTGTGTTGTTGTATCTGGAATGAAGACATTAGCAGAAGATCCTTTAAGTCCTGTAAGTAGCGAGGTGGGGACTCCATGGATCGGACTTGTTTGTCCAGCACGTCTCACAGATACTCGGTCGGACTGAGGTCTGAGGAATTTGGAGGCCAGGTCAACATCTTGAACCCTTTGACTATTCCTGAGCAGTGTTTGCAGTGTGGCAGCTGAAAGATGCCACTGACATTAAGGAATACCGCCATGAAGGGGTGTATTTGGTCTGCAACAAGGTTTAGGTAGGTGGTACGTGTCAAAGTAACATCCACATGGACGCCAGGACCCAAGGTTTCCCAGCAGAACATTGCCCAGAGCATCACACTGCCTCCTCCGACTTGCCTTCTTCCCATAGTACATCCTGGTGCCATCTCTTCCATGCCAATTGGGCGCCCATGACCCTCTCGCCGGTTCACCGCTTGTCCTTCCTTGGACTATTTTGGTAGGTACCTCCCGTTTAGGAGATACTCTGACCCAGTCATCTAGCCATCACGGTCGCTAAGATCAACTGAAAGAACTGACAGTTCACTTGCTGCCTAATATATCCCACCCCATGACAGGTGCCATTGTAACAAGATAATGAACGTTATTCACGTCACCTGTCAGTCGTTTTAATGTTATGACTGATCGGTGTATATTTGTAGCGAAAGGTTATACAGTTTACCGGCCTCTTTATTCAGCATTCTGTTCTGGTGGATTTTATTTGTTTATTTTACATTTCCCTGCTAATGCTTTTTTAAAGCATATTGTAAACATTCATCTTTTTACGATTCGGGGAGTGCTTAATAAAGCAGTAAGCCAAAAGCGGGCCTTGTGTGGCTTATTGCTATCCAGTGTTCAAGAAATAATTTATTATTAATAATATTGGCTGTGAATGATTCTTCGCCCTTGCAGTGTAGTCTCTTAACAGTAAGCTCTGGTTGCTAGGCGTCATAACGAACCAAAATGAGCATATTCTATAGACAGAACAATGTGGCGGTTTTATTGGTTTTAAACCCGGCACATTAATTCAGAATTCATTTATCGCGATGCGCTCACGGGAGGTGCGTATAGCGAGGATTTAACAGCTTCACAGCTTCGGATGAGTTTTTAGAATCGAAACGATCTGTATTATTATACGGATTTATTATCAGGCAACCACGGAGTTCTTTAACAGAAGAAACAGTAGATTATTTGGTATTTAAATTTATCAGGAAAGGGAGAAGGAAGATAAACGGTGACATTCCACCTGTAAATCACGGAATTACTCCGGGTCCCGGGGGTAAGACTAATCCCGTTCAAATAAGGCTTCAGTTGATCAATCACAGCTGGTCAGTGCTCGGCCTGAATCAACAGTATAATCTTTATATAGAAATTTATGATATTGAAATTGTATTTTTTTTTTTTTTAGCGCCCTGGCAGAAGCTGAGTTCCTACTGTGTCAAGGTTCTAATATAATGTGACAGCGTTGCTTGCTTCAGTAAACATTTCGCCATGCTGCTCACACACCCTGACAGTCTAATTCCAGCAATGAGTGTACGTATTAGGAAAATCGTACCTGCTGCTCTAATCTCCTCTCTCGTAGCAGGGAACATTTCAGAGGGCCATCATATTTAGAGAGTTAATCCATAGTGGCGCTCTGAGACACACAAATAATAGGTACTAATCAACAGCGTGGTCTGGCTGACATAAAATCGCTTGCTCGGTGGACTGAGAAAGGCACTGAAGACCTCTTTGCTTAATCTAACCCTTTTTTAGAGTCGTGCTTCAGCAGATTTGCAGAAACAGTGATTGAGGCACAGCATGAGAGATCATTGATGCCCCATTAAGAAGAGTACTGTTAGCACCGGGAGTCATTTTTGGGTTAGAACGCAGTCGAGTGCAAAAAAAAAAAATTGCATTCGCTGTGATTTTGGGGTGAAAAAACAAGGAAAATGTGCTTCTAATTTTACAATTTATCTACAGAAGAATATTTTAAAATGAGTCTCGGAGGTCTCTTACAAGAATACATCTGGAGACAAAACAACTCACACAAGCTTTTCCTCTAAAACTTTCCTGTATGCACTTTTAACATCTTAAAGGCGTGGTGGCTCAGAGGTTAGCATGTTTGACTCCAGGGTTCGATTCCCACCTACACATGCCCTCCCAGCCTCCCCCCCTCCCGACTTGCTTTGGTCATTTCCTCCCCCACTCCGAAGACCTGCTTTATAGGCTGGTTGTCATTTCCAAATTGTGTGAATGTGTGTGATTGTGCCCTGCGATGGGTTGGCACCCCATCCAGGGGTGTGTCCCGAGTCCCCTGGGGTAGTTACCAGGCGCACCGCAACCCTATGTACTATACGCGGTACAGAAAATGGATGGATGTAATGTAAAGGTGTTCTATTTGTCTTATTCGAATACATGGCACCATATGTTTAGTGTCACATGGACAATCATGCCAAGCGCACCTGTTTCCAGAATTAATACTTTGACCGTCGGATTGGCTTCGATTCTGAGTTTGTTGCCCGCCACATTCAGGGAAAAAAAACAAAAAAAGAATCATTTGAAATGAATCAAAAGAAATAAACGTTCTCCCATGACCCTGTCAGGCTCCAGAACTGGTTTGAAAACGCAGTGTATGATTTATGAGGAATATCGGAACTGTTATGAACCGAACGTTCATAACAGAAAAATCTTGATGATTACACCGTACAGCTCATGGAAATTCAAAATCCAGTATCTCAAAGCATTAGAATTAAGAATTATATAGTACAGAAATGTCGCAGTGTCGCATTCCTAGTGGCAAGCCACTCCTGAACCAGAGACGACATCAGAAGCGTCTTACCTGGGTTAAGGAAAAAATAGAACTGGACCGTTGAGTAAATTACAGGGGGAAAAAAAACGAACCTTTCCACGATATTCGGTTTTTTTAGACGCACCTGTAGAATAGAAGTAGAAAAAAGTGGAAAAACTGCAACTTTCCCAGCTCGTGACTTATGACCTGTAGTGTAGAAATATGTAGAAACTTTAGTATACTCATGAAGTATCGTGTTTTCAATGCCGCAACTGAAACGTGTTCCTCGTCGTTGCAATGTTGGACGCTTCTTCAGACGAATAATAATGAAAGTAATGGGTGCATTCAGGACTTCGTAATCTCCGGACTCTTTTAATAACCCTTATCTCAAACTCCTCCTCGATGAGAGCCATACTCTGCAGCCCTCGTTGCTTTTCTTATAGACAGACAGACGGGCAGCCTTTAGCAGAGATTTAAACTCTCTCTGTGATTGGCAGTAGACCAATCGATGCTATAAATCTGTCTTTCTGCCCGGAGCTTCTGGGAAGTCGCTGTGTTCACTTCGCTGGTGGGCATTTCCAATGCGGCACTCTGTTAAAGTGATGGGATGCAGGAGGCTCGTAAATTCCCCGTTGTGGGGTGAATTGTGTTGGTGGTGACTGTAGCATTAGTGCATTGAACCTGTAGCCTAGTCATTCTTATATCCTCCAATCATGTGATAAATTATTTGCCCCTGCAGGAGCTGCCATCATGGTAAACAACAACAACAGATTTGTGTCGAGAAGGTCTTCACCAGAATACTAAGACAACCGTGTGTGTGTGTGTGTGTGTGTGTCATTTGTCTGCTATTTTTTGCCTTAATCCCCAACTAAACAACTAATAAATGATTGTTTTGAATGTAATAAGGCATTACTAGCATTGTTATACCTTTCAACGCCAGTGATTAAGACGTGAAGCGTAACTAAGGGAGCATTTTTACATTATGGGCTTCACAAAGGCTCACTGTCTGTGTTGGCATTCACTTCAGCTTGCTTTGTAATTAAAGTGTCTTCGGGCGAAACACTACGACAGTTTAAACAAGCTTGCAGAAGGCTATTATGCGACATATTCATGCAGCAGAAAGCGCCTTTGCCAACATAATTGCCTTGGAACTGTACTGGGGAATAATTAATTCACTGATTCAATCTGGGTACAGGTGTTAATTCTGGCTACAAGTTTAATTAAACTGGCTCTTTAGGCTAAAATGTCAATTAAACCAAAGAACCTGGTGTCATGCTTTTTTTTTTTTTTTTTTTTGCTCAGTGCATCTCACATCCTCAACTAGGTTTTTTTATGGATTTTTTATTCTCGAAAAGCAGTATAGTTCCCCCAGGTATATTAAAGCTATAGTAGATTATTATTTGGGGTATAAGTAGTTTAATAAGTTTACAGCATGTGTTGATAATGATGGATTCATTAATGAATGAATCATTAGATGAATTCTGGGAAGAAAGAAAGGATGGTTCTGCTGATCAGAAATCTCGTTCACAATCAACTGAAAAAACAGGAATCAGGAGGCAAGTCGATTTTTTCGGGACTTAAATATCAAGCCTGAAGCGATGAGATTCCTCGCCAAGTTATAGAATCCAATGTTATTGAAAATTGCCTCATGCAACTCTACTCGCTTTTAGGCTATATGAAGCATGGAATGCTAACCCTCCAGGGTTGGGGGTTTGAATCCTGTATCCACCATGTTATCCCCGGGCTTCGGGGCTTCCTCGAGGTCCTCCGGTTTCCTCCCCCAGTCCAAAGACATGCATTGTAGGCTGATTGGCATTTCCAAATTGTCCGTAGTGTGTGAATGGGTGTGCAGTTATGCCCTGTGATGGGTTGGTACCCAGTCCAAGGTGTCCCCGAGTTCCCTGGGATAGGCTCCAGGCTTCCTGTCAAGACCCTGTGTAGGATAAACGGTACAGAAAATGCTGGAAATTGATGGATTGAAAATGAACTCAATCTTTGCAGATTTCCAACAAACTAGATGGTGTACTGTTCCAGTTAAACCATCCTGTGTCTGCAGCTTTTTTTGTTCTCTCCCACAGGATCCCAGTACTGATACACACACACACACACACACACACACACTAACGTTATAACTAACACTTCTGTTTCCTTGTAGATGTAGATGACTGTCTGTCCAACCCATGTGAGAATGGAGGAACCTGCATCGATAAGGTGGACTCCTTCATTTGCTTGTGTTTGCCCAGCTACAGTGGAGACATGTGTGAGAAAGGTAAACAGAGCTGAATACACACACACACACACACACACACACACACACAAAACAATGCAGTCACACTTATAAGAAAGCGCCATGAAGGTTCTATTATACATACCCAAATCAGAAAATGTGCATGTTTTCTTGGTATTCTTTTATCCATCTGCTTTATACACCAGCATGGTGTGTTTTTAGGGCTGTACAATGCACAGATCTCATGGTAGTTGTAGGCAATTATGTACTTTGTGAACTATTGACACTCCTTGGTGGCTTGGCGTGTGCGATATGAAACAACCTTTCCTATCTCCTCAAGCGTAGTGAGACGAAATGCCAAAAAAAAGAGAAAAAAGGTTACATTTAGAGATTAAAATTAATGTCAGTGTCAGTGCTTGTAATGAAAACTAAACAAAATGTTCCGTAATGGCCATCCAGCCATCCGTGATCGGGAATCAAAGAGAGCAAAACTGGTCATGCTTTCTGGGTGGGAGGGATGTCATATTCTCGCTCCCCTGTCAATCACAGCAACACTAGCCAGTCATGGGAAACTGTGTGCTCATGTATGCAGAATTGGGCAGATAGCACTTTCCTCCAAGTGTGTTATGCGTTCCAGTGTACAAGAAGAGTACATGCCTTTAGTGCATAGTGTAAGTAGGCGAGTTGGGATGCAGCATTTCACTAGCCTGTGACGTAGCATGAGGGTTGTTTCACGCGTCTCGGTAGAAGCACGTGTTAGCCTTAAAGCTATGATATACAAATGATATGGTCGAAGAGAACTGGTAGGGGACCAAATTAGGGAAGAAAAATGGGGGCAAAAAATTTGAATAATAATAATAATAATAATAATAATAAGCGGATAAGGGATGCACAAAACAGTTTGATCATCTTTTTTGATTGAACAGTAAATTCCAGTTGAACTATTTAGTGATTTTGTAAAGAAATTGTTAGAAATATTTCATAGAAATGTATGTATCTCAGTGCTAATTTAATTTTTAAAAAAAAAAGTTTGACCCCCTTTATATTTAGGGGGTCAAGCACAAAAGGTGCATAGGTTATATTTTTATTTATTCTACCTTTTCTTATTATCATTCATCTTCTGCTTCTACTACTTCTTCTTTTGGCTAGGGTGTCTATGGAAGCCCATAGAACCGTCTGGTGAAAAGTTGTGAAATTTGGCACACTGATTGGAGAGGGGCTAAGGAACATTCCGACCAAATTTGGGCTCAGTGCTGCCAACGCTGTAGCTCCACCATCGTGTCAAATTTGAGCCTAATTTGGAAGTACATTTATGGTCATAACTGTGTGTCCAAAATGTAAAAGCCAGGCTTCCCTAAGATACTTTATCCAGGCGTCTAAGTAATTTACTGTAGATGTTTTGAAATTGTAAGAAGAAAAAAGGTCCGAATATTAGCAATCACGACCATAGGTCAAAGTAGCAACAGACAACACCACAGGTCACAACAGTAGTGCTGCCCATTTGTTCATCTAGACCTTTCCTCCTACAGTCAGAGAATTCCACCAAAACGCACACATCACGAGTGAAACTACAAATCACTCTTGAATCGCTTTTGCTTAAAGTTATGGATGGCTCTGCTTTACTGTGATTGCTTAGGCAACAATTGTCTGTTAACATGCAGCTCACCGAGTCTGGGAGCTTGGCCCCCGAAAATGCTCCTTGCAGCTTTAATGCACAGTGAAATCTCTCAGACTTGCCCATCTATATTCTAAATCACAGTTAAAAGAATAATTTGAACATGTGTAAAAATAAAATGATTATTTTCCTCAAACGCAGCACACTCAGAAGTGTTTCATTTGGGCTAATGTTGTTTTGTGCACCTCTGGGCCACTGCACTTAACAGCACCTCGCATGAGTCAATAGGGTTGATGCACGGTAATGCATTATCCAGAATTTAATACCCTTTCTCTGCATTATGAAAACATTTCTGGGATAGTATTAATCTGAAAAGCTCGCTAGGGTCGTGGCTGTTACAGGCCTGGCTGACTCTGTGGTCTGCATGACATTCATCTCCACTCCCCGCAGCCCACACCGCCATTAATCTCAACAGCTTTACACTCTCACAACAATTCACCCCGTTCACCCTCGAGTCCTCCGGCTGCACATATACCCACATATACATATACATATACATGCACACACATGCTAATGATGATTTATGAATTCTAATAATGCAGCTGCTGCAGCACGGGATAAAGCTGATATAACGATGATAACAGGAGAGAGTCGCCGCGGCTGTTTGATGGAGATCACATACAAGGGCGCGGTCTTATGATATTAAGTTTTACAATCTCTATAAACTGCTCTCTGTAGTGATAAAGAAGATTATAATGTATTATACCACAGCTCTGTTGAATTCTTGAATCTGATTGGTCAGAAGGTGTTTAGTAATGTTCTATAACGGCAGCTCAAATAGGTTTATTTTAATGGGCTCGTTCTAACACGTTAGCGTTTCTATAGTAACAACTCATTTACGGGGACTTGTACGTACATAAATGGATTAATATCGTGTGTAATCGTCGATATGGTGATGCCTTCGGTGAGCAAACAAAAGCTTTTTTCGAAGGAGTCTCCAGTGTCAGTGCTTTAAGTGTTCTGATGCAGGAAAGTCTTCAGGAAAGTTAGATTCAACGCAACTATAAATGGATAAAAAGTACAGGTTATGTGCCGTTATTTGATAATGTGGACGTAATTGGGACGTAATGACGTGTGCCGTTAATCGCTCTGTGTTCTACAACATGCAAAATGGGAACATGAATGGAGTATTCTAAAAGCAACTCATGTAAACACCTTAATCACAGTATTGTCTTATTCAGAATAAGGTCAATAATTAGATTACTGCTGTCCACGTAAACGTAGTCACTGTTAAGGAACAAAACACATCAGGACATCCTGTTATTGGAAAATAATCCACTTTAGGGTTGTAACAGTAACTCTCCTTCACATTGAGCGCTTTCGCACCACCTCGTGTTTTATTCCTTCGCTTATTCCAGTAGCATTCTAGGTTTTTACTCTACAAATAGCCATTAAACAAATATTATTAAATAGTGACCTGGGAGTCCAGTGGTGTGAGTTAGCCTTGTGAGAGTCTCAAACTGCATCAGGGTGGTGAAGCAAAAATCACGCTGGCTTCATTAGCATTCGCAGCGTGCCTTTGTACTGATAAGGTCTTAATTAGCACCCCGTGCACTTCTAATCGCAGGTCCTGTGTTGCACTAATATAGTGTGCACCAGAAACCAGCTTGCAGAGTGTTAGCGTTTGACGCACACATCCGCAGTATTCCTCTCTCTGTCACGCGCACACACACAATTTCACACAAACATTTCATCCTGTTGTTACTCTGTTAAGGCATCGTGGTCTAACTCGGTTAAGGTGATTGATTAGAAAAAGGGCAGCAAAGTAAGCGGAATGTGAGGGAACTGCATTTTTGTCAATGGCAATCGTATTAGCCCTGTTGCGTGACTGATCTATGTCAGCACATTTATAAGTAGATTTATTGCGCGGACAATACAGAACTCGGATATTAAAAACGGTTCGAGAACATGGCTCGGGCTCGTTAAAAAGTTCCTGACTTGACTGAACAATTTTAGAATGCCCTTAAGTCAGTGACATTTGGAAAAAAAAAAGATTCAAATGCTCTATAAATCTATAGACACGACATCGTGGATCTTTCAGCACCAGGAAAATGGGATTGTGCTTTTTCTATTTGGCAAAACTCCAATATTCAATTCAATATAGCAGGTTTAGTTTTTTTGAGGAGTTTTTTTTTTTTTTTTTTTTTTACAGTAGGCGTGAGGAAGAAACCTCGATAGGAAAAAGACACAAACGGGAACTCTTCTGGTTGACACCGGATCGTTGGATTATAAATCATTAGAGTAAACAAGTGTAGAACAGTAAAGACAAATAGTACTAATGGTACGAATCTACAGTATGCAGAAGAGATTATCCACTGAAGCAAGGGCGAGATTTGGAATGAACTGTTTTGGGGAAGCGAAAATGTTGAGGGTTTTCACGTGGGACCATCCACAGCAGCAGAAGTTCAGAAGCTCCAGGCAGAAGTACAGCATCGGGATGAATCAGGCAGGACCGGAAGGCAAGATGAGTCCCAGCAGTAGAAATGATCTGGAATCAAGCAGCAGGAGCATCTAATGGTTCCAAATGTTCCAGTTGTATGCTTTTGGTAGTTTTTGGACTTTTGAACAGGATGATTGGTGTAAAATGATTATTTTGTTTAAAGATCTTCCTTTTTTTTTCATTTAATACTGCGCTTCAAAAGCTACATAAGATATTTATATGTTTTTCCAGAAGACAAAATAACAACAGACTGTATGTAAATATCTGTTGTGTGAAATAGCTTATTCAGGGTTGTACTAAATAAAAAAGCAAAATGCCATTTTCATGAATCCTCTTGTGTTTTTTTGGGGTTTTTTTAAATGATGAACATTTAGCAGATTCTGCAAGGCGTATATAAATTTATGACCTCAACTGTAGAGCATCATGCACACGAACACTGAATTAGAAAAACAATATTAGAATCATGATGTGAGAAGCAACACCGTGACATTTTCGGCTCAGGTTGAACAAACCATTTTCCCAGAAATTAGACCAACATAAAGATCTTTACAGCACCAATGCTTGAGAATATACAGAAATACTTATCTTTTCCCTTTTCATGGGAGTCTGACTCTAGAAACGTGGTTAGTGTAGTGATAATGCTGTTACAATGTTGTTGTTGTTCTTGCATATTTTCATTAAAATGGTTTAAAACTCGTTCACTTTCCCAAACGTACAGATTCAAGAGTAAAATACTGTTACTCTTGCCATTGAGATTGTTCTAGATTGTTCTAGTGGATCGAATCTGTTCTTGTTGTTGATCATGCAGTGGAACAACACTGTGCGCTCAACAACATTATCCTGTAGTGTAAACCTCTCTCTCTGTCTCTACCTCTGGGTTTGTCTCTCTGTAGACACTGAGGGTTGTGACCACGGCTGGAAGAAGTTCCATGGTCACTGCTACAAGCTCTTCACCCGCCGGCACACCTGGGAGGATGCTGAGAAGGACTGCAGAGAGCTCAGCGGCCATCTGACCAGCGTCACCTCCAGCATGGAGCAGGACTTCCTCAACGGTGAGTCAGTGCAGAAAGCATTCTATTTACTGCTGCTTTGGTTTAATGTATGAGTTTGTGATGCTGCCTTTAGTCTAGAAAAAAATAACAAATCGAATGTAACCTTTGAAGCTAGCATCCTTTTGGTTATAGCCTGCAGATTTTTTGGATTATTGCGGTGGTTAATGGTGGCTAACATGTTGATCGCCATCTGGCAGGACTGGGCCATGATAATGTATGGATTGGGCTGAATGACAGAACAGTGGAGGAAGATTTCCAATGGACTGACAACGTGGACCTGGTGAGTGCTGCCTGAACGAGCTAGCGCTTTTAACTTTAGCAGAATTTATTCAGTAGAATCTGACTGAACCTGAACCATGCTCACAAGTCAGTCTGATCTCTCCTGAGTTATTCTGACCAATTAGAGTGGGATCTTTCGTAACTCATTCTGATCTATTACAGGCTGATCTCCCTTGAGCCACTCTGACTTGTATTGAGCCACTTTGACCAATCAGACTCTGAGCTTATCTGACTTGCTTTGACCAATCAGACACTGATTTGTCCATGCACATTCTAACCAATCAGACACTGATTTTTCCGTGCACATTCTAACCACCAATCAGACACTGATTTTTCCGTGCACATTCTAACCGATCAGACACTGATTTGTCCATGCACATTCTAACCAATCAGACTCTGATTTGTCCATGCACATTCTAACCAATCAGACTCTGATTTTTCCATGCACATTCTAACCAATCAGAGTCTGATTTTTCCATGCACATTCTAACCAATCAGATTCTGATTTTTCCATGCACATTCTAACCAGAGTCTGATTTTTCCATGCACATTCTAACCAGAGTCTGATTTTTCCATGCACATTCTTACCAATCAGACTCTGATTTTTCCATGCACATTCTTACCAATCAGACTCTGATTTTTCCATGCACATTCTTACCAATCAGAGTCTGATTTTTCCATGCACATTCTTACCAATCAGACTCTGATTTTTTCCATGCACATTCTAACCAATCAGAGTCTGATTTTTTCCATGCACATTCTTACCAATCAGACTCTGATTTTTCCATGCACATTCTAACCAATCAGAGTCTGATTTTTCCATGCACATTCTAACCAACCAGACTCTGATTTTTCCATGCACATTCTAACCAATCAGAGTCTGATTTTTCCATGCACATTCTTACCAATCAGACTCTGATTTTACCATGCCCACGCTGATCAGAGTCTAGTTTTTCCATTCTCACTCTGAGCAGTGAGAGTCTAATTTGTCTATGCTCGCTCTCACTGTCACAGTTCCCCCCTTCATGTTGCAGTTCCCATAGCGATGAAAGCCAAGTACTTTGGTTTGTTTTGGTTTTTGATCTAGTCCTGTCTCTACCCCAGTCCTGTCATTGATTTGTTACCTGCTTGTGTTCACCTGTTCTTTGTTAAATTCTTGATTAGTTTGTCTCGGTATACGATGGTGTACTAATGTATCATGGCGAAGTCTTAACCTTAACCTTAAGCCCAAGCTTGGGTTTCCTAGTTTTGTTGTTTTTGCCTGTTTTGATGCTAAATATAGCTTATCCTTGACATTACCTGCCTGTGTTTCTCACCTCTCCTATATGGACCAATTCCTAGATTCGCCCAAAATAACTTGTAGCGAGTTTACTCACTCTCATCCTCTAAGTGACTTCTCTAAACTCTTTCCAGTCATGGTGTGTTCTCTGACCTGTAGATGTCTGTGTCTCTCTGCTGTAACAGGTATACGAGAACTGGCGCGAGAACCAGCCGGATAATTTCTTTGCAGGTGGAGAAGATTGCGTAGTGATGATCTCTCGTGAGGACGGCAAGTGGAACGACGTGCCTTGTAACTACAACCTGCCCTACATCTGCAAGAAGGGCACAGGTGAGACACTGTCTGATCATGCTGAACTAGTTTCTTCTTAAAAGTTCCACTGGGATTGTACTGTGTATATTTGGAACAAACATTTTGGTGATCCATTATACGACAAGTTTCCCTGTGCTCTTACTATAATACTGTTGTCAAATGCTTCACTCTTTTTTTTTTTTTTTTCTTTCTCCAAACCTACTTTTATAACATAAGAGTTCAGTTGTTGTTTCATTAGACCTGAGCACATAGTTGTTGAGTGTAAACATAACCTCCTGTAAGGTTTAAAGTGTCAGATTTATAAAGCTCTGGAATTTACACCAGTTGATTTAAGTCAAGGTGTGACGAGTCGGTCAACTTGTGAGACTGTTGCAACAAAGTAGTGCTAGTGGATCGACTGGAATGTCGCGGTTTTGTTTTGGGGTTTGTTTGTTTTTTCCCCGGTTAAATTCGACAAATAAATGATGAACGTGCATTAAAATTAGCAGAAATGTATTATTTTTTTAAGATCGTCTTATTTAGGAAATTCATTTGTGTACTTTTTTAAATGCAATTTTTTAATCTTTTCTCCTTCACATTACTGATTGAAATAGAGTCAAATACAGTTTCGCCTGCTTTCGAACGAATAGTACCGAAGCCTGATAAAGCAGAGCGACTCTTGTTTCTTTGCTTTTGATGCTCCTTAAAGTCATTCGAAGACATGTGTCACGCCAGAAAACGCCAAGGAGCAACATTACATTTGATAAATGTCAAATCCACAATGATGTCTTCGAACATAAGCTATGACCACATATTGTTATTTTTTAAATCTGTTCATTGATAAACTAAATTCAATCAATGTGTTGAGAATTCGTGAATGTATAAGATATTATAAATAATGACCAATGATCAGAATAGAGAATTTAACAGCACTAAGGTTTAAATATACGTATATATGTGTATACACAGTGCATCCGGAAAATATTCACAGCGCTTCACTTCTTCCACATTTTGTCATGTTACAGCCTTATTCCAAAATGGATTAAATTCATTATTTTCCTCAAAATTCTACAAACAATACCAAATGATGACAACGTGAAAGAAGTTTGTTTGAAATCTTTGGACATTTATTAAAAATAAAAAACAAATAAAAGCACAAAGCACGCATATGATATCAAATATTTGTCACTTAATTCACTTTAATTAAGCTTGCCAATTGGTTTAAAAAGCCCAGAAAAATTTACATACATGCAAATCTTATAACCACACGTGATTATAGTGAATTAAAGTATGTTCACACTATTTGTGCGTCTGTTTGTGCGTCTGTGTGTGTGTGTGTGTGTGTTATCAGTGATGTGCGGCACTCCTCCTGCTGTAAGAAACACGTATCTGGTGGGTCGGAGGCGGGCGCACTACGACATCCACTCAGTGGTGCGTTACCAGTGTGAAGACGGCTTCTTCCAGAGACACGTCCCAACGGTGTGCTGCCGACCCAACGGCACCTGGGAGAGACCCAAGATCGTCTGCACCAAGTGTGAGTGCCACCAGCGTGTTTTACACAGTAAAGCCGAGCGGACGCGACGTGATGGCGGACGTGTTTAAGCATGTACGGTCACGATCAGATCTCACATAGGAGGCGAATGTACGTTAGCAGTTTAGAGATGCTTCCATCTGGACAAAGGATGGTAAGGTTGCAAATGTTTTCAAGTAGGTTTATTAATCATCAGTGATATACAGCAGGTCCGAGAAAACAGTGCAAAGCGGCGGAGGGAGAGCGCAATACGGCTAGATTAATATTGTTTTAAGTTTCATTTCTCATTGATTGACATTTTGAGTAACACTTTACTTAAGGGTTAAAAGATATGTGCATGAGCACTTTATGACAACTGACATACAACTTTAAATTACTTATAAAGACAGTCCGTACAGGATTTCTGAGGTTTTTTTGGTAAATGTTGCAGCCAAATTGTAATTTTGCAAGATTTTGGTGCTTTTTTTTTTTTTTGGCGGGAAACTACTCGAATTGGCGAAATCGCAGTCGCGTGAAATTCTTGTGCGCGGTCTTTCGCAGTGATGTTTGTTGGTAAATGAGACGTTTTTCGCTGTACTCATGTTCGACGCACGTGAATCGAAGAACGCACGTTATGATGATGTCACACGATGCGTCTCGGCCCAGATCTACGGAAAATCCGCGGTGTTTTTTTTTTTAAATTGCGAACTCGTTCAAATATTGCATATTGAGATTCCTTGATTTTGCGTTCATCTCTGCGATTGCGAAAATCGGGAAATCCTGGAGGGACTTTAAAGATTCATTCCAACAGACTGCTTTGACAAACTGCTTTTTGTTGAGAAGACATTTTTTGGAAGGAAAAATCTGTCAGTGCTTCGGAACAGTCAGTAATTTTTCCCACTTGGGAAAGGCTTCGCACATCTCAGTTTCTGTTTTTTGTTGTTGTTGTTATTGTTGTTTTTTTTTTTTTATTGTTTTGTTTTTGTCCTCTCGCTCATGTTAACGTCAAAAGAAAGGCTGGTGAGGGAACGAGATTTGTTTAGAGCTCCCTAAACGATGTCAGGGACTAACTTGTTTCCGGAACGTTCCACGATGTTACGTGTAACTGTAAATGAATAAAAAATATTCCTTACATATAGATAACGTTAGGAACTGACAGCCATAATATTCAGTAATAAATATTTACTCTGAAATCTTGTCGCTTCTTAGTGTAATATTTCCTGAGCAATTCCTTTTTGTTCGTTTGTTTGTTAATATTTCGTATAAACCATAATCAGCAGATGAGTTATAAGTGTCATAAGCACTTTGAAATACCCTGAAATTCTATTCAGTTTCTACACAGTTACACGTTAACCTCATAATACTCACCACCTCCCTCTCTCTTTCTCTCTCTCTAACCTCTCTCGCCCACCCCAGCACGGAGGTCTCACCGTTACCGCCGGCAACATCACAGATATCACCACGAGCACCGGCGACATCGCAGACACGGCTCTGGCCACAGGGGGCGGGACTAGATCCACCGGTGTCCGCCCACAGGTCCCCGTGCGATATTACTTCCTTTGACGGAAGCGAGAGGGCCTTCAAGGACAGAAATGGTCATGCCTATTTTTTTCCGCCTCACTCGTTCTCTTTTCCTAGAGTCTTTCTCTTCACGCAAAAGAATGTGTTTCGACTCATCCTTTCTCTGTACGCGTTTTCCTCGCTTCGGATTCAGTTACGATGTTCATTGCCGTCTCGCGAAAAAAGGAAAATGACTTCTAATATACAACCTAGTTGTGGGTCTTTACTAAAGTTCTCAGATATGATGATCGCAGGTCATGTTCTCCTAATTAAAGTCATGACCCTTGTGTGTTTGAAGCAGGTTCATACCTTCCTAGGACGTTTGTAATAATTATTGTTGTAGGGGCAGAATGTTCTTCTAGGTCTTGCTGAGTATCTGTTTGATTAGAGTTCTGTATATCCACGTTATAGTGCAATAATAAATTCTTCAATGAATGTCGTCGAAAATTCCCAAAGTACGACGCATTGTCATATCACTCTATCGGTGATGCCTGGATAATATATATTACAGTAAACAATAATCAGTCCTTGGTATGGCACAATAAATGCTTTTCTTTTAATTCATAATTTGTAACAAGAACCAATGTGTATAAGGTTACATAAGTATAAAGTTTAAAAAAAAAAAAAGAGAAGAAAAGCACCTCCATGAAGAACTCTGAGCATTACGATGTTTCAGAGATTTCTTACTCTTTTTTTTTTTTTTTTTCACAACAGATGAAGGAGTGTTAGATTTCAGTCAAATTTCCAAACACACACAAAAAAATAGACAGAAAGGAACCGCTATTAATAAATGATTACAAGTTACTCTTCTGCAATCGGAGTATTTAGCACCCTTCCTTTCAACTGCGGTGTTAATTAAAAAGTCGTTAGCTTAAAGAAAAAAAATGACGGTTCAGATTAGCACATTACATCTAATGAATATATCTTGGTGCATATTTTATAAAGTAGCACTTTGTTTTACTGTTAAAGGCGGATAATACCGCAACGTTGGTTTATTTGGCTGATACGAGAGATCGTCCTTTGAGTTATGTAGTTAAAACGGTGCTAAGGTGCTGGAAGCGGAAGCATTGTGCGAACGTCGTTTCTTTCCTCAAAAACAGTGAGACTACTAGATGATTAAAAAACGAGGATGTTAAAGAAAGTACGTGTTTAAATTGTGCTAGAGCTGCAACAAGGATGGATACAGTGGAGTCCAAAAGTCCGAGACCACATTGAAAATCTGGGATTTTTATATCATTATTTATTTAAAATTGGAAGGTTTGACAATTTTGAAAGAAGTACACATTTAATATCTTGAAGATTTTAAGATGGAAGATTTTACACAATTTCTAATCCCCTATTTAAATGTAAGCAAATGTGTGCTATTGACCATGTTAACTTCTTTGTACAAAAGGTCCGATTTTCCTCACGTCTAATCTCTTCTACTGAAGCACGTGTTCGGACGACACTCCGATGGATCTGATCTCAAAATGGATCGTATGCTTGTGCACAAACTTGTGGAGTCCGTGCCGGCTCGAGTACACACTCGAGCCGTTAAAGCAAAAAGGCACGTGTCAAATACTGAGGAGCTCTAAGGAACTTTTCACTCGGGTTATTCTCAATAATATGTCATGAAAGTTGTTGGATTAAATTAGAAAAGAATGCAAACTAGAAGCATTGTCACTAGTGCTCGCAGACTTTCGGACCCCACTGTAAATCAACTAGCCGAGGCTAACGCTCCTGTCGGTATATACAGAGAAAATAAGACTCAAATAATAGCTTTTACATGTTTGTTTCTCTAGGTATTAATGCACGTAACCAGATAACTAGCTCACCATACGTTATCACATTCTAGCCTGAGCATTTCACTTGCCTTGTGCGCCAGCTACTGAATTTATGATTTGTCCACCACCTGTACAATGGGAAATTGTACTGTATATATTTATCTCAAATAGTCTTGATGAGGCAAAATCTTCTTTAGTTTTTGCACTGCGACTAGTGTAGCTAACAAGTAGTGGACGCTTATGGCCACTTGTGGTTTGCATGGGGTTTTTGACACTGTATGACCTTCTGACACCACCACCATTGCGGTAAATGTGGAGGTTGTCCTGACTATCATGCAAATGATGGCGCTGGGGATCAATTTGCCCTATTTGTCAAGGTAAAATGTAGGTTTGTGCCTATTTCGGGCATCATATATGTCCTGTGAACTGATATCAAGAACTCAAATGTCATTTTCAGCCGTTTTAAGCTATGACCAGAATCATGTCATAGATTTGGGGATGAGTGGAGGTATTGGGTTGAGTAATTCTGATTTTATATTGACAAAAAATCTTTACACATAAATGGTACTACTTATCAATACACTACCATGCAGTGGTCGTATACTCCTCGTACATGTACTCATACAAAATCTGCGCACTAATCTAAAATGTCTTGGCGGATTGTTTACATCTGAAGTAAGGCACGATTTTGCGCAGCTATGTTGAGACATTTCTTACTAATTCCCTGTTGTCTGATCTGACAGTATAGACGTGATGCAAGCTAACATCCGAGGTACATCAAAAGCAGATTTTCCAGAGATGTGAGATGGATTTAGGTTAAAAGAAAGCTTTCTTAGAAAAGATGTCTTCTTATTTGATCACTGCAGCACGTGCTGAATCACAGGTGGCTCCTTATTTCCTCACATTGTATCAAATAATAGCTTCTCCATGTATGTCTGTGAACAACTTTTAAAAGCCGGGGATTTTCGGGGGTTGGTCTGTGTATGTGCAGTGTGAACTGGGCTTCAGCTGAAACCAGTGTGGCCATTCTCTCTCAATGACCTCTCTCATTAACACGATGTTTGCGCCTACAGAATTTCCATTAGCTGGACTGGATGGTTTTTTTGTTTGTTTCTTTGCACCATTCTATGTAAACTCTACAGACCGTCGTACATGAAAATCCCAAGAGACTAGCCGTTTCTGAAATACTCATAACAGTCCAAATTTTTTTTTTCGATTTTTACATTTTAAATTCCGAGTGTAGTGGCACATTTCTCATCCCATCTTACGTGGTGCACCATATGCGTATTACTGAGCCATATGGGATTCAGGCAGTGTGTAATTGGAAGTGGAAGAGTGTGTGATTCCAGACCTTGTTAAAGCAGGAAGACCCAGTGTGAAAAGGCCATGCTTACTGCAACAAAAAAATGATAATAAAACATCGTAGATATTGGTGAATTTATAGAACGTTTCTTATTATGAGATTAATATAAGTAATTATAAGGTTATTGAAGGCATTTCTAGCCATATTTACTAATCAAGCTTGAAATTGTGGTACAATGGTACAATTCCGGCAGATAAATTTGCCTCTTTCTATAAATACGTGCTAGAAATCTGCCAATCGAATTAATTTATTTTTATTTGTTTCTAGGCTTTCTTAATAATTACGAATTAGTAAATGAGACGTAATGTTATTCTAATCTCATAATAAGAAATATTAGGGGGTAAAATCTCTTTTTTTCACTTTTATATCTGTTTTTTTTTTTTCGTATGAGATTTTAATGGTTTGCTTTTAGCATGCACCAATTTGTACGAGTGTGTGTTGTGCGTAATTTTGGGGTTCATGCTAACCTGTGTGTGTATGGGTGCATAGTCAATTATTTGTTTGCGGGTTGTTTTTTGTTGTTTTTTTTTTTTTTTTGCTGTTCATCACCATTTATAGACCTGCATTAACCAATTCAGACCCACACATTATAACATTAGCGTTCATCCAATAGTAACTTCATAATCTAACACATTGTGGATGTTCTGTTTCCAAGAATTTGTTCATAAACTCTACGTGTGACTTATTCTCGAAAATTAGCTTGTTGTCTTTTTACTTGGATTCTGTGTGTTTCTTTATAACATGTACATGTTAGACAAAAAGAGTCCGACGCATATTATAGCTGTTATTGTTCCATGTTGCGTTTTATTCCTCTGACTGACTTTTGGTTTGTACATCGTGATCTCTTATTGTACTTTCGTTTTAAAGATACTTTGTACCGACCTCAGAGCTCGCAATCTGAAAAAAAAAAAAAAAAAAAAACTCTCCCTAATGAACTGTGTGTAGGATTTCAGACAGATGTCTCAGTACCAACCGACGGAGGTTTCGTAATTATCATTCAGCGAGCTTGCCTCCTGGAATTTTCCTTACATGCAGTAAATTCATTTAAAACAGGTTAAATTGGGAGATATTTCTGAATGTACTGCAGAGAACCTACGTGTGGATGGCGTGTGAGACGACGGGTTGGATTTGGTCTCTGAGATATTTAATGTGTCCACTGTTTGGTGTTCTTATGACTTCTCGTTGCTGTGTTTTGTTCTTTATTAAACTGGAAACAGACAAACAATAAAACTGATTGCCTCAGTACTACCACTGTTCATGAGACCTTCTTAATGGTTAACAAGTCAAGTGCAAATGTTTTCACTCCTCAGGGTTTCTAGGAGAGAGAAATGTAAATGTACTACTCTTTAACAAATCCAAATAGTAATAACAATAGAGAGAAGAAGAAGAGGAAGATGAAAACATACAATTGAAATGGGGTGCCTATGGTGCTTGCTGCCTTTGGTGCTTGGCCCATTAAAGCTGCGCCTGATTTGAAGGAGGAAGTGTACGATATCCAGCAGAGTTCAAATAGTTATGTCAGAAAGAATTCAAAAGCTGCCCAGAGGATATTAAAAAAAGGGATGAAGGCAGTTAGATAGCAAATCGTGGTTGTGCATATTATTAGAGAATATTTATATCACATTCAGAAAATGATACTGATATATTTTGTATAAAACATAATCATGGCCATTTTTGTTATTTTGTAATATAATTATGAAGGAACACTATAACACTAATTGTTTTCTTTATTGTACATTAAGGGTGCGCAAACTTTGTAAACACATCTAGTACTGAAAAATCAAAGCGTACTGAAAAATCAGCTACAGTGGTGCTTAAACGTTTGTGAACCCTTTCGATTTTTCTATATAGCTGCTTAAATATGACTTAAAACATCATCAGATTTTCACACAAATCCTAAAAGTAGATAAGGAGAACCCAGTTAAACAAATGAGATAAAAAAATATATATATTACAGTTGGTCATTTATTTATTGAGGAAAATGATCCGTTATTTCCTATCTGTGAGTGGTAGAAGTATGTGAACCTCTAGGATTAGCAGTTAATTTGAAGGTGAAGTTAGAGTCGGGTGCTTTCAATCACTTAAAGAACAGGGATCTATCAGAGTCTGATCTTCACAACACATTGTGGAAGTGTATCATGGCATGAACAAAGGAGATTTCTGAGGACCTCAGAAAAAGAGTTGTTGGAATCCACCAAACCACAATCAGACAGATTGTGTACAAATGGAGGAAATTCAAGATCATTGTTACCCTCCTCAGGAGTGGTCGACCAACAAAGATCACTCCAAGATCATGATGTGTAATAGTCCACGAGGTCACAAAGGAACCCTGGGTAACTTAACTAAGTAACTAAAGGCCTCTCTCACATTGGCTAATGTTAATGTTCATGAGTCCATCATCAGGAGAACACTGAACAACAATGGTGTGCATGACCGGGTTGCAAGGAGAAAACTACTGCTCTCCAAAGAGAACACTGCTGCCCTTCTGCAGTCTGGAAAAATATTTTGTGGATGGATGTGACCAAAATAGAATTTTTGGTTTAAATGATAAGCATTCTGTTTGGAGAAAAGAAAACACTGCATTCCAGCATAAGAACCTTTTCCCATCTGTGAAACATGGTGGTGGTAGTATCGTAGTTTGGGTCTGTTTTGCTGCATCTGGGCAGGATGACTGGCCATCATTGACGGGACAATGAATTCTGAATTATCCCAGCGAACTCTAAAGGAAAATGTCAGGACATCTATCCGTGATCTGAATCTCAAGAGAAATTTTATCATGCAGCAAGACAACGACCCTAATCACATAAATCGTTCTACCAGAGAGTGTTTAAAGAAGAATAAAGTTAATGTTTTGGAATGGCCAAGTCAAAGTCCTGACCTTGATCCAATACAAATGGTGTGGAGGGACCTGAAGCAAGCAGTTCATGTGAGGAAACCCACCAACATCCCAGAGTTGAAGCTGTTCTGTACTGAGGAACGGGCTAAAATTCCTCCAAGCCGATGTGCAGGACTGATCAACAGTTACCGCAAACGTTTAGTTAGAGTTAAATGGTTCTCTTTATCTACTTTTAGGACTTGTGTAAAAATCTGATGAAGTTTTAGGTTATATTTATGCAGATATACGGAAAATTCTAAAGGCTTCACAAACTTTCAAGCACCACTGTAGTACCATAAAATGGTTTAGTTCTGAAAATTCATCTAGTACTGTAACTCATATAGTACTGAAAATCATCTCAATGAAAAATCATCTAGTACTGGAAATTCAACTAGTACTGAAAAATAATCAAGTACTGAAATATTATATAGTACTTAAAACTCATATAGTACTGAAAATCATCTAGTAATGAAAAATCTTCTAGTACTGGCAATTCATCCAGTACTAAAAAATAATCTAGTACTGAAAAATCATGTAGTATTGAAAATCATCTAGTAATGAAAAATCATCTACAACTGAAAATCTACTAGATGAGGTCGGTCCTGGAAAATCACCTGGCCAAAAAAAAAAAAATCATCTAGTACTTAAAAATAACCTAGTACTGAACATCAGTCATGTTAATCAGAAGGTTTATCAGACTGTGTTAGGATCGCCTGCGCTGTATGTGGGTTCGATATTACCGAAATGAAAAATATAGGAATGACTTTCAACAAACAGTAGGCTCATAACAAGCATGAGAGACAAGGATTCTATATGAGTTTATGTAGCATAAATAAATAAGTGGTTAGAGGAATAAGGGGAACATCAGGACGTCCTTTTCTCCACAGCCTGGTTTGACATGCTAAAGTGGTTTGCTGTTCAATACTCCTCCATCAGGCTTCGTCCCTTTGGAAGGACATCTCCCTGGATTTATTATGGGATGTCTGCACTCAGCTGTGGGACCTGGACCACTGGGTTCTGCAAACACACACACACACACACACACACACACACACACACACACACACACACACACACACACACACACACACACACACACACACACACACACACACACACACGCCTGTTGTTTCTAAGAGACTATGTAGGTTAGAAAAAAAGGTTAAATCTAAAACTCTAAAGAGTTCCTCAGTTATCCCTCTGGGAGAACCTTGAAATATTCTATGTAGATCTGTACAACGGAGGGTTTTCCTGTCAAACAGTGCTGTAAGAAAAACCTCTTTAGGAAGTAAAGAATCCTTAACTAGACAAAGATGCCTTCAGGAATCCTTTTCACTAAGAGTGGAATGTACATGTTGCATCTATATCATGTTTCTGTTACTGTCTACATGTCTTTGCAGGTTTTCTCTGGGTTCTCCGCTTTCCTCCCATTGGATTGGCTATGCTAAATCACCCCTTACTCATCACCCCCACCCATGTGAATAACTATGGATTTGTGTGTGCATGGTGCACTGAGATGGACAGGCATCCCAGCCAGGGTGTATTCTGCTCCAGATCCACCGCAACTCCGACCAGGATAAAGTGGTCACTAAGATGAATGAATGAATGAATGAAATTACAACAACTCTTTACATAGGGTTTTATTTCTTGCCTCATTAGAATTTTGGCACATGATCCATTAATTCACACTGGTATTTTTTTATTTTATTTTTTTAAAGGTCAAGCTAGAACTGTAAAAAAAAAAGGTTTTGTTTGTGCTTCTGGTGAAACCCTTAAATGTTCTGTGTAGAATCTTACAACAGAGTGTTTTGTTATCAGGAAGGCTCCCAATTACAACTTCTTCAGGAAGCAAAGAGCCACTAGCTATCCCTGAAGAACCCTTTGAATCATACAGTATGTCTAGTGAATGACACACACACACACACACACACACACACACACACACACACACACACACACACACACATTACAGACCCCATTTTCCCCACACAGCCTCCTAGGACTTCTGCCATTAATACAAAACGAATAGTTTCACCACTGAGGCCTGACGTTGACTGAGTTGAACTGTCATTTACGCTGTTTACTGTGAGCAGATTTTCTCCCAGCTTGGGCCGTCCTCCCCTGACTGCTGCCTTCACACACGCTCCACCTGCTCGCTCAGCCTCATTCTCCCCTCATTGGCTAATGGGCTGGAAAGCGCCCGTGTCACCTCTCATGAGCCGAGTGCAGAGCCAAGCTGTTTTCCTGCAGGCTGCTGCTTGCTGGGGCGATCAGGCCCAGCTGCTTATTCTCTCATGCAGAATGCAGACTTTGTCATTCTAACAACTTCACCTTCACTAGGAGTGCTACAAGTCAAATCCGACCTATGATGTGCATGTTTATGCACCGATGAGCACATACAGAACAGTATGTGTTAGAGATTTTTCTTTTCCGATACCTGTTTTTTTTTTTTACTACTACTACTAAGTGACCGGCATCAGACAGAAGCATAGAAATCAACTGAATTAGAACAGGAAGCTAAGCATGAAGATGACTGATAATATTACACTTCAATCTTGGAATGATGCATAAAGACATGCTGGAGTATGGACATAGCATTAGTTATAGCTATAAAGCAAATAGACAAAATTTTCACCTATCCCTGCCAAATGATTAACTGGAGGCCATGTAGTGGTATAACATTCCCACAACATTTTAATCTCTTTTTACCAGAGACAAAACTAATAATAATAATAATAATAATAATAATTTCCACCTGTTTTGGGGGGTGCCTGTGTTCAGCATTGAATTTATTTCTGATGCCACACTCCACAGTAGTGCTTAATGCCTCATATGAAAGTAGACACTGAGTTTTTCAAAAGTGTTTCTTTTTTATACCTTACTGTACCTAGTAGGTTTAAATGTTATAATTTTATTGTGGGAGTTGTATACAGTGTTTTACTTTCACAAAAGTGTTTTATCTCTGTACTAATGTTATTGTGGAAAGGTGTAAATTGTTCGCCCAGCAAGGGGCTCACACCCGTCCCCTTTCCCACTACCCTGGTCACCAGCAGCTAAACACAGAGTCATGATACTCTACACACAGAAACCCAACAGTGTCCTGACTAATCGTCCAACTGACTTGCAGCAATAATAAAGTTATAAAGGAATATTTCATTTGTTTATACTGATTGAAAATGTCCAATAAGTCAATTTTCATTCCGCTGGCGTAATGGAATACCAGTGTACTGTGAGACAGGGTTATGTTGTGTTCTCAAGTCACATAATTTGTAGCTACAACTTTGTGCTTCACACGGCCACAATATAATAGTCCATGGCTACAGGATATTTAGTTTGTCACCTCCAAATATGACCTCGTGGCTACTCCTTATTAAAAAATATCCTCCAGATCACCTTAGCGGCTTTAAGGTCTAATCAGACCATACTTAAACTTAAAAAAAAGATGGATGGAGAGATTTGTCATGCATGATTTGTTACCGAATCGGATCAGATTTGTTCTTTTCTCCTCCGATGTCCAGTATAATTTTCTCTTTAAATTCTGATTAATTATTAATTTCCAAGGAAAAAAGCACTTTTTACTGCTTACATTTTTATTTAGACCATCAAAGAAGTCATTACAAATCTTAAAGTTCTCTTCTTCTCTCATTTAGCCAACGATTGTACACATTTTATTTACATTTCAGTTTAGCATCCAATCCAAGTTCATCAGTGCAGAAAATACTATCCAGGACTATACATGCCAATCTGTCATCTGTGGTGACCTTACTCAGCCTACCCTGGCCCTAGATCAGTAAAATGTTCAATATGCTGGAGTAAGACTCATATAAAAGACTCAGGGGAAGAGTGCTTGGGTGGATGTGGCTCAGGTGGTAGAACGGGTTGTCCACTAATCGTAGGGTTGGCGGTTCAATTCCCCTTGACTCCACATGCCAAAGTGTCCTTGGGAGAGACACTGAACCCCAAGTTGCTCCCAATGGCAAGCTAGCGCCTTGCATGGCAGCTCTGCTACCATTGGTGTGTGTTGCGTGGGTGAATGAGAAACAGTAGCTGCGTTTAGGTCAATAATTATATTACTGCTGTCCATGTAAACGTAGTCAGTGTAAAGTGCTTTGTAGAATCGCTAAGGTTAAAAAGGTGCTTTATAAGTGCAGACTATTTACTTAAAAGGCATTAACTGCCCATATTTAACTACAGTGTATTGTAGTTTTGTTTGAATTTGAAACAATATAGATTAATTAAAAATAAATCAGAATGTAAACCATTATACTTTCAAGTACGTTATATGAACCAGTTAAAATGTTTCATGTAGATAATTTCGACCAATTAACACCATTCTACACGTAGATCCCGCCTTGATTGACAGGTGACAGTGGGAGAGTTTTTTTTACTGCGCAGACGCACCCACAGCCAAAGCGAGGAGAGAAAAGGACACAGAAAAAATAGAAAAAGGCTAAATTATAATTGTATATTATAATTAACTGTTTGAAAGAGTGAAAACGAAGGTCAAAACAGTACTACTGCTAGCTGGAGTGCTGATGAACTTCAGTGTGTAGTTTTATCCAACGTGAAGCTTGGTGAGTTAAGTTTAGAGTTAATTAAGTGCTGAGTGCTATGCTAAGCTAATACAGCTATGACGCAGCATGTTACATTACTTGGATATTTCTTCTCTTTCATTTAGCCATGTAAATAATGTGTCAATTCGAATTTAATTCCAAAAGTGTTTTGAGTCACATCACTTCTGAGTTATTAAATTGTTAAATCGCATTGTATAAATGTGAGCTATATTCAGTTATGTCAAGTGTTAGTTAACGTGTTTCAATGCACGTAGCTTTTGCTCCATTTTGTTTGAGTTGTGTAAAAATCAGACAGATGTTCAATACAAAAGGTATTTTATTTTAATTGTATAAAAAGGATACTGGCTGTAATTTATCATTTAAAATACTTAAACCGTGGTGTTTAATATGTATAGGTTTTGTACATAGATTTCATTTTGTTTTATACTAACATTGTTTATACCGGTCAGGTTTTTTTGATTCGATGGGAAGAAGTTTACAAAAAGTTTTCAACAGTTTGATGGCGAGCCACCCAAGTAGAACCACTGTGTCTTGAAGGACGGTATTTTTTATTGTATAATATTTTGGTTTTTCTGCAAAGGACTACAACTGAAAATACTCTAGAGAGTAAAAGAAATTGCAGAGACATTGAAAAAGACATTTTAATTCTGGATGTGATTTTATTTGATTTAAGTTTTGTTGTATTCCGTGTATGTATATATTTTATCTTAGACTTAACTTAGAGGGTGCACCCTAGGGCAGTGGTTTTCAAAGTGGGGGCTGCGGCCCCCTTGGGGGCCACCAGGGGGCACCTGGGGGGCCTCAACTATTTGGTGTGAAAAATAAATAAATGTATGTTTTCTCTTTCTCACTCTCAGACAACCACACACACAAACACACACACACGATCAATTCCTAATGTAATGTAAAGATGTAATTATTAATAAAAAAAAATGTGTTTTAAAGACATCTTGCAAAAGGGGGGCCTTTTTTAATGTGTTTTAAAGACATCTTACAAAAGGGGGGCCTCGGTCAAATTTTAACACCATTTGGGGGGCCTTGCCCTGGAAAAGTGTGGGAACCCCTGCCCTAGGGTATTATATATGTATTGTACATGTTTAATTTCACTCACTCTAAATTGTATATAAATCATTCTATATTTACCTTATCAGGTGTGCTGTCACTATTATTGTTTCAATCCACTACCTCCTATGTACCCTTTAGTCTTCTGATATCTGGTCTACGCATCATATATATAGTACATATTTAATATATGCTACAAATAGGCTAGGCAGCAAGTCAAATTCAAGCTAATGGTAAATATCGGTTATTTACAAGATGTTTTTCTTGTGATTAATTCAGTAGTAAACTATGTCGCCTTAGTCCAAAGCACTTACAAGGACTGAATGATGTTTTCGGGCAAAACAGTGTAGTTGCTTTAAAACTAAACACATATTCGAACAGATTTAGATGTGTAATAAGTTACTTTTCCCTTAAAAACATGACATTACTTAATTTCATCAATTAAAAACATTTACTTTTGACTTTTTAATATGTAATTACTTTACATTTTGACTGAAACTCAAGTGTATTTTTTTTGTTTTTGTTTTTTTGGAGTTTGACACATTATCTGAACTTTCACTTAAGCATATTTGGTCAGTACTTTGTCCTCCCATGTTAGTTTTTCACATCCACAGGATAGCATGTGGTCTTATCTCATCACATGATCACACATTGGTCAGGCATGCACAGTTTCAGGGCAAAACATGCTGAAATGCGCTTCCGCTTTTTTTCACTTGTGACTCTGTGAATTGGATGTTATGATGGGATTCTGTCATGGAGTCCTGTCCCATGGAGTTATATTTTCCACGTTATTTTAACACACTGTGCTCTATTAGCCTATCCATTGGCTCCAGAAAACCTTTTCAGCTCCATGGAGTGTATAAGATGAGGTTTTAAGTCAAACCCTGTGCACCAGGACTTCCCTGCAATAATATCATTTACTTCTGACCCTGAAGCCAAAGAATATTTCTCACAGCAACAGAGAGTTTTACAGACTGCCATCAGGCCTAATCTCCCATACAGCTCTGAGAGTGTCATGACCTTCTGTCCTGCAGTCGTCCTGCCGTATCTCAGTCCAATTTCTACGTCTTTTCCCCTCGGCTGAGAGGGAACCATTCATCTCGAACCCCTCCAGCCACAGATAAATGAGACTGAATTGAAAGCCTTTTGTGATTTAATGGTGTTGAGTTTACTCAAGTCGCCAGCCCCTTTGTTGCCTTTATTTCATTTGCTGCTCAGGAGAACACACAATTTTTCAGTGGCTTGAAAAGGCAATTTTCACATTCACCACTCCAGCTGTGGCATTGTAGGGGAAGAGTATTTTAGTCACAGCACATCGAGACACAACAAAACTCATCTCACTACACACAGTGATTATACAGTACATGCAATAGCTTCCTTGTGTCTCTCTGCCTAAGATACTTATACAGTTAACCTTTCTTTTGGTCCAAATTTATTAATTTTCAACTTGTGTTCTCCTGTTTTCCATTGCCTTAATTATTCTGCTCATCATGTAATGCAAATTTCTGTCTTACTTTCTCTTATTATGGTTGCATAATCTCTAATTACATATTGTTCTTATATAAGGTATACCCTATATCATATACATATATATCAAACCATATATATATATATATATATATATATATATATATATATATATATATATATATATACACACACACACAGTATCTCACAAAAGTGAGTACCCCCCTCACATATTGGTAAATATTTGATTATATCTTTTCATGTAAACTTCAGTTATGCATTTTTATCTGCTTCCTGGACTCCCTCATGCCTCCCTCAAAAGTTAGTTTTCATTACATGTATTACCCACATCATGTGTGTGATTTGGTCTTAATGACATGCAAGTCCTCTGTACTAATCCCTTTTAGTGCTACAATCTTTTGTAAATTATTCTGACTCAGGATTATTATCATATAAAGCTATTTTATAGCGTTTCTCATTAACAGGCCAGCTAGGAGCTATTTAAGGGTCTTTTTTTTTAATAGTGGTGGCCTGGCTGGTACAAAATGTTCTCTGGCTTAATTCTTTGCCTGGGTTTGAAGCCTGGCTTTGAATCATTTCATTATGTCACTTCTTTTCATCACATGGCTGTACTTTAAAAGAAAAGACATTTGACTTTCTCAGTGAGAGCTCAGCCTATTATCTTTAAATATAGTCACTTTTGCAGACGGACACAAAGTAATGTGGAAAAAGGAGCAGCAGAAATAATGACATGGCTCTAGATGTTATTATCCTCAGCAACAGAAAGATCTGGAATCGCGCCCACATATAGATGGACAGGGCTTATACAGTGTTGTCCCATACTAAAAGCAGTATATCACTGGCATAATTTGGGCTGAGACGTGATTTCAGATTCCACGTTTTAGTGTTTCCCCACACCTCTACGTCTAAAACTCATCTCAAGAAACGACTCATCTGAGACAAACAAAGCCAAAATAAGGAATATGCTAACCTACATGACGCTGAGAAAATATTGCAGGCTTTCACAACGTCTCGATTGGACTATTGTAATGTGTTGCTGGCTGGCTGCCCTGTTGCCTCTCTAATTCTCAGCTTGTTCAGAATGCAGCAGCTTGTGTCCTTACCAGGAAATGAGCACTTTATTCTAGTCTTTTTTCAAGCTACATCAGCTGACTATTAAGTTCCATGATTTTTTGACTAAAATGTCCTGCCCATGATGCTGAAATCTTTCTGTTTATACTTATTTTATTAAATATTTGATTTTATTATATTATCATTTTATATATTTTATACAAGAAATCTATAAGGAAAAAAGTATAAAGAAAAAAGATGCTGATGATTGATGATGATGATGATGATGATGATGATGATGATTATTATTGTAATAGGGGTGCAGGAAGGGTACTCAAGAAAAAGGGACACACTAATCCCCATAACTACATTTTTAAACACAACTGTGAGAAAAATTTGACACAGAATCTTAATCTGGGACACCGCTTTACTAATTAGCATGCTCTTGTTAATCCAGTCTACCTTGGCCAATTACATCTCAGCCTGTGTTGCCAAAGTAACCTCCCACACCATAGGGTGCCACTTTGATAATACAAAGGGGGGGGGGCAATTTTTCTTTCTTTTACTGTAACTCAGCAAATATGTGGCTTTTGATATTGTAATGAAGCGATCTGAAACACATCTTATTGCTGAATGACTGGGGTTGTCCTCCAATTCAAGCAAATCTGACTGGAGTATTCATAATAATAAAATATGCTTTCTTAGGGGTTGTTGAAATCAACACTTGTTTAATTATGACATTATACAAAACTCTTAATAGATCATCTCTGCGTTCATACTATTCTAAGGAATACATATAAGGGGTTAATTAAGGTTAAAGGTTTTGGGTTTTTTTTTTTTTTGCTCAATAAATAACCCCCACATTAAAGGTTTATTTACTATGTATTTATTCAGAACAAGATGTATTCCAGCAGTGGCACATGACCATTGATTTTATTGGGGCAGGACAACAATAATAAATATATAGACTGAAACAAAAATGAAGGCAAGAAAGATATGAGAGTTGGGTTAAACTATAGCCTAGTGCATTGTTAGAGTAAACCAGTAATAGGCAGTTGAGAGATGACAACATACACTCATCCATGATACAGTCTAGCAGCTCGTCTTGAGCGGATTTAGACATACAGTTGTTCAAAAGTTGTTCAGTTGTTCCCCATCGCCATGTGCAAGACACACATAAGAGAGTGTCATCGTTTCATGTTTTCAGCAACATTTCCAGCCAACAAAACCATACAAAACTCCTGAAACTAGCCCAAAATTCCTGGCACTGGAAAAGAAGTTTTTTTTTCTTTTTCACAGTCTTTGCATGAAAAACAAAGTAACCATGGTGCGCAGGAATTTCTGATATATAGATATATATTATCCACTCCATAATAATGGTAAATGGTCTGCACTTATATAGCGCTTATAACCTTAGCAGGCGCTAGCATCGGGAGCAACTTAGGGTTCAGCGTCTCGCCCAAGAACACTTCGGCACGTGGAGTCACACCGGCCGGGAATCGAACAGCCAACCCTACGATTAATGGACAACCCGCTCTACCACCTGAGCCGCAACCAGAGCCCCTTTCCCTTTACAAAATATTCACACCGTCTGCACTCGTACACTTTGCCTTTGTTTGCAGAAATGTATTAGATTTTTGAGTATTTGTTATAAAATAAAATACTGGCAGTTGCAGAGTATCGAGGGGGGGGGATGGGCTGACGACTGTGACCCTAGTAACCCTGTCATTAACTGTTCATTAAATGGACATTTAGGTTATCTTATGCACAACAGTCTACTGTATATAACAAGGTTTTAATATGTTTATTGAGAATGATTACAACTAATAATGCAATTAGTCCTCATTTCTACATAACAGATGTCTAGTTATGTAACAAGTGCCCAATTTGAGCTTTATTAAACAAATAACAATGACCGTCATTAAGCGGTTATATGTGTTCCTTAAAATAAAGCGTTCACTATTAGTCACTATGTTTGCCGAAGGTCACAAACGGAGAACCGTAACGGTTTAACGGTTTCCGATTAAAAGCTTTGTTGCGAAAACCCTTAGTCATTCCCCATTATCTTTGTGAAACAGTGGGGTCAGAGTTCACTAGGGCAGGTGTACTGAAGGATAACTGAAACTCTACGGCTTGCATGATGTCATTTATAAAGCGTAGTGCCAAGAGGCATGGGTTTGGCCGGATGAGCAAAATGAGCTCGCATACATGTAAAGTAAATCTAATCAATAAAACCTCATACATATTACAGTGTCTTTTGCAACCTGCACCTCCCTTCCTGCGTCCCTGAGTATAATAAACAGTGCATTTCACAAGACTTTAGATTCATATCAGGCAACATGCGCTCAATAACAGCTGCTAGTGTGCTTTTTTTTTTTTTTTTTTTTTTTTTAAAAAGGTTCTGATTTGTTTCTTCTTTCTTTTTTTTTTTTTATTACTAAAGATCAGTTTCATCCTCATATAAATCCTCCAAAACAAAAACAAGCAACCGTGATTAAAAAAAAAAATCCTAACAAAGATAATTAGAAAGAAAACTGTCTAGAGATAACAAAACACTTTGAGAGAAGACAATTACATTCTTGTTCATCACAATGGCTCATTAGGAACGGAGGATTTAAGCATGAGATCTTTGCAGATTCCTTTGCAGATAAACACTGCTTTGAAATCACGCCTGAAAGACTCACAGTATGAAGTAATTCCACACTCTGTGTTGCGTTGGCAGAAACGTATGTGTCAGAGTCCAGAGTTGCTGTCTGGATTGCATCAAATGACTAATTCTTCGAGTAGAGATAAGCTCGAGAACAGTGGAGCTGATTTTAATCCACACAGCAGAGACAAGGGTCATTCAGGAATGGAGAAGAGTTGAAGTCCACCATTGGAAGCTTCAGATTCCAGACACAATCAGGAGTCTCATTTCCCGTCTCACATACGTGTTTAAGTTTGTAGATTCGTAAGACCGTTGCTTCGCTCGGGTTTTATGCATCTACTTGTGCTTTTTGTCGTCGTCTGCTTGTCCCGGAGGCACCGGCTTCATGAAGAAGGCTGGGTCTATGTAGCAGCGTGCAGCCAGCAGGACAGGCACAGCCAAATACACAAGGTTGAGGCTCATGACTAGCCTCCACTCCTCTTTAGGGATGCGATAGGTGAAGGGTGTCCGCGAGTGCACGGACGCACCGATGTACGTCCACTGCATCTGCAGGGGCAGACCGAAACGTGACACATTTAATCATTGTATTCGCAGATATACTGAATATTAAACAAGCTTGGTTTTAATATTTTAGTTATCTTTTAGCACATCTGGTATCACAGCACATGGGCTTTTGGGAATACCGCCAGTTAAAAATCAAAAATCGTTTATTTGCTCATGCTTTACTCTGCCTTTATCTCCAAGATGTACGTTTTTAAAAAGCAGTGTTCACCCAATTCCTACCTCTATCACATAACAGTTGCCAGTGAGTGATGCCAGACATCACACCTTTTCAAACTTGCTGCTCAGGTAATATTATAGTGCAGTTGAATACACTCGGTGGAGAGCGATAACGAATCCCTATTTTGTATCTGTAAACTAACAGATGATCTGATAGACAGGGGAGAGAAGGAAGCCATGCTTCCCACCGTTCAGTGCAAATCTCTTAAACTTCTGTGCACGGATGTGGAATTGGCAAAAAACATAGCCAATGCTTAAGCCATTATTATTACATTAATGTTATTATTAATAGCGGCTGGCATGGATGAGCATCAAAACACATGACACTTATTTACCTGAGCTATAGCTCCTGCGAGGAACAAAGTCCAGTCCATCATCCAAGTGCATCCCGGAACAGTCAGCCCATAGACTAACAGCGTCAGCAGGGGCAAAGCATAGAAGAGGAACACCAACATCTACGATGGGACAGAACATTCACATTCATCTAAAACAGCTTCTTGTTGGCTGAAATACAGCCAACAGTTGTGTTTTGAATGGTCTAAAATGTTGAGCAAACAGGGCTTTAGCTTCAGCAGTAGTCCTCTTAGATCCTGACCTATTATGAGAAAATGTTTTTGAAGGAGATTACAATGTACTCTAGAGAATGGCGTCTAACAAATGCTGTAGAAGTAAATGTAAATCGGCTCATTAATAAATATCCTATAATAAATATCAAAATGTTGACAAGCACATACCATGACCTTAGGGAAGGCCACACTGTCCTTCATGTAGGGCTCATACTGGTAAATGTAGGTGAAACACACATCCAGCGTGCACTCGAGAACAACCTGTAGGACATTCCACAACACCGGATCAGCTACAGCTTCACTTAATGAAGGCATTAAAGGCATATTTAACCCTAAAGCCAAAACAGATTCAATAATAAGAGCGTCTGACTAAAATATAGATGATAATGGCTTCCTTGTCCAAAACAAGAAAGGAAGAAAGATCGAGAGAAAGAAATGAAGGACGGAAGGAAAGAAGGAAGAAAAAAACGAGAAAAATACGCACAAATCCTCTGAATGCAGTGAAGGCCATGGCTCCAAGCACAATGAGTGTGAGCAGGAGGTCTTTGGGGCGAGACAAAAGTCTTTTCTTTTGCTCTTCTGCAATCTACAGAAACATACGAACACCTTTAAACACACATGCTCCCTATACATTATATACTATACACTATATGCTATACAGTATACACTATAAACTGTACACCACACACTATACCCTATACACAATATACTATACAGTATACACTATATACACTATACACTAAACACTATACAGTACACACTATGTGCTATACAGTATATACTATATACTATACACCACACACTATACTCTATACACTACATACTATACTCTATACACTATGCAATGTATACGCTATACAATCTAAGCTATACAGTATAGACTATACATTATATAGTATACACTATGCACTGTATACTATACACCACAGACTATACTCTATCCACTAAATACTATACAGTATATACTATACAGTATACACTATATACTATACACTGCACTCTATACAGTATACACTATACAGTATACACTATATACTATACACTGCACTCTATACACTATATACTATACACTGCACTCTATTCTCTATACAGTATACACTATATACTATACACTGCACACTATATACTATACACTACACACTACATGCTATACAGTATACACTATGTACTATACACTATATGCTATACAGTATATACTATGCACTACACACTATACGCTATACAGTATACACTACACACTAGACAGTATACACTATATACTATACATTACACAGTATGCACTGTATACTATACACCACAAACTATACTCTATACACTATATACTATACAGTATATACAGTAATCTAAACAGTATACAGTATATGCTGTAAGGTATAGTATACAATAGACACTATACACACTATACTGTATACAGTATACAATATACACTATACAGTACACATTATTTGATTTGCATAAATCACCTTGTCTGCTGGAATAATTGGCAGCTCTCTCGGCCTAAGGAAAAGCTTCACTGCTGTCCATATGGGCAGGATCAGGAAAAAGAGGCTGAGCCAAAAGGCTGGATAGATGTTCTTAGCGTGTTTACCTGTGGAAAAATAATTTAATCGATTGTAGATATTTTTTACCAATACATTTTAGATCCTAAAATGGCATCATAAGAATGATGTGGAGCAAACTATTAAACACACACACACCCACACACACTCACACACACACTTAATGGCAGCTGCATTCATTTAAGTGTTTCAAGTCTGTGGTTTCAATGAAATTAAGCAGCAATGCCACTATGGATCAGAAAGAGCTCATTTGTCTCACCTATAACAATGCTTGGAATAAAGACGATCTGAGTGGCTACCATGGAACCGGCCCAAAGCAGAGCTAAACTGCGATATGGCTTGCTGTAGAGAAAGTGAGAGTAACTTTTCTTGCATGTTGGAGTCAAAGACATGCTAACCATTTCAATGAAAATACCGTATGCAGTGCTTTCATAGCATATATTTAAAACATTCATGACAGCTTGAAATGAAATATTTTAAATAAAGGTGCAGTATTAACCCTTTCCACATGCGGTGGATTATGACGAGCAGCAAAACAAAGTGCACCCCTCCATTCCAGTAGTTCTTCATTATGCAATGGGCCGTGTTCAAATAGGGTTCACCCTGTACCAGAAAAAGAGTGTGTTTGAATTGTGTTTTGTTTCAAATTCTTAAGATTGTGTGTGTGTGTGTGTGTGTGTGTGTGTGTGTGTGTGTGTGTGTGTGTGTGTGTGTGTGTATTTTACATTAACCTTGTTAATGTAGAAATCCATAAAGCCTTTGATATATCCATCCAGCTCAAGAGCACACGTAAGGTCAGCGATGGAGGTGAAAGAAAATACAACGAATACTGAAACAAAGACAAAACACAGCAGACAAAATGATCACAGTTAGCCTCCTGGCTCTGTGTTTCTTTTTTTGACTCCCTCTCAATCAACCCTCTACACTGTTCTCTCTATCACTCTTTCACATTCCTTTCCACTCCAGCTATTGATTTCTCCCAGACTGTGAGTTTATGATGGCCCATGGCTATGTAGGTAAAGCTAGGTCTCTATCACTGACAAACAGACCTCCCTTTCCTTTGGCGCACACCCACAGTGCCGAAAAGGCCATCACCTGATGTTTAAGAATAGTCACATCAGACCTAGCAGCAGGGTAAGGGTGGAGGCATCGGGGTGAAAATTAGGACTGACAGGAAAACAGAGCGAGGGAGGAGAAAACCCAAGGGAGCTGTGAGGCCCAGCTGCTGATTGATTGCTGTGTTGTTTCAGAGGTGAGTTTTCTCCTCTGTAGCATGCTCAAGGATTAAGGATAGGCTTATACCTCTTTGTCTGGCTTTTAACATGCAAACATCCACCATACATTGGAAAAGAAAAAGCCCTGTGGTATTATCTAAGAAGAAATATAATGTAAACTGTTTACCTAACAATTCTGCCAATTCTGTCAATTCTTACCAAAAAACAGGAAGTCCACAGATTTATCTTTTCGAACACACAGATATGCCAGGAAGAAAACTGCAGCAAGAATAGCTACTTCAACTCCCAGTATAACCAGTGGCCTAAAGGAAAACAAAGACTACAGTTAAAGTTAACGTCCAGACCAGAAATGTGTAACTGTAGATCTAACACAGAGTTTCCAGGGAGCCATAAAGAATAACTTTATGATTGCAGCACAGATTCATTAATCAAGCAAATGCAGTACGTTTCATCATATTTATTGCGTCCACTGGGATTATTATCCATAAACTTTCCAAATCAGAACAAACCGCATAACCCACAAACCAGTTGCATTTGTACATTCTCAACTTTTCCCATTTTGATTAATATCGCAGTTGTGTTTCAAGTGACATCATTTTTGTGTTTTAATATTATCAGGCTTTAGATTAAGGACTTGAAAAACGGCCTACAAGAAAGCCACTGGTGTGATTGGCACTAATTTAAACCCATTTAATTCAAGTGACAGTGAATGACTACTTTCAGAACAGTTATAGCAGTACATACCAATCAATATATACAAAGAAATAAAAAAAAAACAGGCTTTGACACAGTCATATCACATCATATCACCAGTATTCTCCCAAAAAGTTTCCAGTGGCAAAAAAAGTATTACAAAGCAATGACACTGGAGACTCGTCCATAACAATTAAATAAACTTCTCCTTACCGGAAACGTGACCATAATCAACGATTATACATTATGCCATGTAGTGCCCCAGATAGACAAGTCCCTGTGTTATCGTTACTATAGAAACGATAACGTATTGCATTAAAGTAAACCTCGCGGGTATACTTTAATGCAACTACAGTCAGACCTGCTGTTCATTCATAAAAAATGAATCAACACCTTCTGACCAATCAGATTTGAGAATTCAATGCATTACACAGATGTTTTAAAGACCTTTACTTACGTTTGCAAAGCAGAAATGTGGTTTGCTGTATAAAGTACAAGCGGTGCCATCAGAGACAAAATAAACGTAAGGAACTCCTTTGGAAAAGCCATCCTCTCTCCAGTAGAAGAATAAAAACTACTGAAATGAAGTGAGTGTGTGAGAGATAAACGGAAATGTTTTTAAATGAAATTCATGCAGGCCGTTCCTAAAGGCAATATCAGGAGAAGAAATGCAGCTGTGTCTCACTGCCAGCACACTGATTTCAAACAGGCTGCAGTTGAGGGTAATATAGAGTTCTGTGTCAAAGTCCATGACCTGAGGAAGAGCAGTCAGTACGTGGTATAGATAATAAAGTGGAGTGTTTACCTTTCATTTCCATAAGGGGGAGTAAGAAAGCCTAAGAAGGACAAACCTCAGGAAGCGAGTGGTTTCCCATAGACCATGTAAAAAAAGGCTGATGGTGCTACATACTGATAGATAAGCTTATAAATCAAAATAAAATGTAAATATTTAATCAGCACCACTGAAAGCATGCTGACAATAGCATTATGTCAGTGATGTACTTGCTGTGTCAGTAGACTGCCGCTGATGCCTTTTATTTGCCAGGTACATTTGATTGCACAAAGGCCTGAATTTATTTATTTAATTATTTATATAACAAGACAGTTATTCATTCATTTGTTAATTCAGTCACAATAACCCCTTTATCCGAGGCGGATCCGGAGCCTATGCGGGGAACGGGATGGGATTCCAGCCGATTGCAGGGCACCATACACATTTATACCTATGGGCAATCCACTGATCGGCATGGGAGGTGGGAGGAAACTAAAGAATCAGGAGGAACCCCACACAGACACAGGTTGGACACACAGAGAAACACACAGACAATGATAATGAATAATAAATGAATAATAAATACTAAATGATAAATAATAAATACAAAGCACAATAACAGTCCAGAATATTGTATCTCATTTTTGAGCATGATATAGATATTCTTTAACGCCTTGATATCTTCCTTCAGTCTCTATTGTATCGTCTGAACAGCTTTTGAATTCTCTCACTTGTCATATTGCCTTGCTTTTCTTTTATAAAGTTGTTGTCGTTCTATTTCATTTTGGTGTGTCCTTTTATTTTATCGATTCATTCATTCATTCACTCACTCATTCAATAACTCCTTAGTGCATTGGTATGTTATATATATATATATATATATATATATATATATATATATATATATATATATATACACACACACACACACACACACACACACATATACATATGTATGTACACACACACACACACACACACACACACACACACATATATATATATATATATATATATATATATATATATATATATATATATATATATATATATATATATATTCATATATTCATTTATTACTTATCAATTATTGATGCATTATCTTAGTGGTGGTAGTGATTATGCACAGGTAAATAACAGCTGTTTGTCTCATCATGAATTAGCTCACTGAAGTTCATCCAAAGGAAGATATAGATATAAACTGCTAGAAAGGCATATGCACAAGTTTACATTGGACTAATTGGAAATATAATATTGTTATAGTGTATACAAAAACAGTTCAATAAAAACATACCAATAGACAAAGCTTCACCATTTCAAATAACAATAAATTTGAATAGTGTATAGATATATAATTTAATACACATAATAATACATAATAATAGTATGGCAGTGTATGCTACTGGAGAAGTATGGAGCTGTTTTGCATGACACATAATCACACATTTCGGTGAAGACGTGTACATGAAGGTGTTTATGAAATGTATTTATTATGTCAATTATTTGTTTGTTTGTTTGTTTGTTTGTGTCAGATAGATAGATAGATACAGAGCTGAACTTTCTACACTGAGCTGGACAGACACAGCTGGCGAACGGTGTGACGTCACGGAGGACAGCGGAAGATTCCCCCCACTCTTCCTAAAATTAAGATGGCGACGCTGACCAGGAAGTGAGATAAATAACCGTGCCGAAAGAAATATGGATTAAATACGGAATCTGACAGGGTCCAAAATAATTTTGAGGGACTGTCGCTCGTCGAGGTAGGGGTAACCGTGGGGAAATGAGTTTTAATTGTATCCGGTAAGTATACTCTTACGTCCGAGAGAGGAAAAAAAAATGTCGCCAATAAACGCTCGAGCGCATATCGTTAGCTTAGTTAGCAAGCAGGCTAACGAGTTTGCTAGTGGCAGCCAGCTAGCTGGTCAAACAATAGGGGTTTGGCCTTGTTAATAAATTCGGAATAAAACGGGATAGCTGGTATAACGCGTGAAACCAAGCTGGTTTGAACGCTATCATTTAGGGAGTTTTTAATTATTAAAAAAAAACCAAACAACAACAGTCGTTTAAACTGGTATTTATATAGCTAGTAAAGTTAACTGTGGTAACATTTCGTTAAGGATTGGACAGGATAAGTTAGCTTGTTGCGCTGACTAGCAGTAGGTTTTCGTAAAATATGTTCCTCGCACAGCCTCATATCTCTTTAGTTTGACATGCCTTAACTTTGCAGTTAAGCCAAGCAAACCTGTATTTATGGACGTCGAAAATATTTATTTCCATTAAAGGTTTAGCCTTTTTTTTTGACCCCTCCTCTATGCTCTTAGCCATTTAAACCCTGTCAGTTAATATCAGTTATACATTGTTGACATAATGTTGTGGATTTCCTGGTGAACATCTGTCCCTGTCACATTTGTCAAGGCTTAGGAAGCCCAAAAGTCTAAAACCAAATTACAAACAAACAAAAAAAACCACAATAGCAAATAAGAAAAAAAAAATCCACATTTTTCTTTTACTTGATATACTTTCACACATCGTGTTCTCACCGTTTGCTCTCGCATCAATTTTATAACCTATATATTGTCTTGTAAACTGTTTCCACTTGTAACATGTCTGTCTTTTTCTCTCTCTTTCTCCTTAGAGATGGCTGGAATATGATGAAATGCATCGCTCCATTGGGCACACTGGCCAGCTCGGTCCCTGTGGTGCTGCGTAGAGCCTGATGCCCGTTCTCCCCACATCTGTCGCCATGGACACCGAGGACTTCCTGCACCCGGAGGGCCCTCAGCTGGAGAGCCCTAAATACAGTGCGCCCGGTCCTCCACTCCCCAATGCCATCGAGGTACCAGCGAACCATATTCCCTGTTTACGTCTTCACCAGACATCATTCCGTTTCACTTCCGATCAAAACCATGCTCAGGTGTACGGTTCTGCTTATAATGTCGAGCAGCAGTGCGAGACGACATTAAACACACACTGTTCTTAACTTTATTGAGCTTTTAGGGAGTTGTAACCAAGGTTTGGTTATTTGCTGTTCCCAGTGCTGTAGGTTTGTATTAAATAATTAAGTGCTAGCAGTCTAGGACTAATCCATGCCTGCTAAAAAGAACATTTTCCCACTGCATTTGTAGCATTGCACTTTGTGAATAACCTTGTACGTAGAATAGAAAGGAAAGTCATAAATGACCCAATAACTGCCCTTAGACAACTTCTGTACATCACACTTTGAGTGGGTTTTGGTTCATGGGGTTTCTATTCTTTAATCACAAAAGGAAAAAACATGTCAAAGTTTTTTGTCTTTGATAATCTCCAATACGAGTTTGCTTGGGAGAAAAAAAAATGCTGGAATATTCCTTTAAACGAACGTGAAACCTTCAGCGTTTACAGGGACTTGTGTGTCAGACGCTCTATGTAAGCAGATTTAAAAACGCATGTAATTGTCGATCTGGAGATGTCTTCTATAAGGAGAAGTAACTATCAGAGATAAAACTGTTTCAACATGGGAAAGTTCTTAAACCAGAGAACGGTTTATAACTCCTATAACGTAACTGATAACAGGAACTAACTTTGCAGATGTTCCATAAGATTGACGTAACTATAAAAGGTTAAAAAGTATGATGTATTGTGTTTTCCCCCCCCTAAGAAATTCTATTGTAATTCTTATGAACTTGCTGTGGAATAAGGGGATTAACACACTGTAGGATCACAGCACGTCGTTGATGATTTTCCTGTAACAGAATGCCTTGTTATATTTTTATTCCTTACTTAACGCATAGCCATCAGGAACATGAAGGAGTTGGAGAATCAGGGACAGCGGTCTTGTTCCTCCTCTGGCTTGTTGTTGGTGTTGTGCTCTGCTCATGAACAAGGCAATTAACCTGAAGTTGCTCATGAGAGACGCAATACGAAATCCCACCATTATGAGCTCCAGCACATTGCCGGTCGTTGTGTGCAGGAAACATAGTTTTGGACTTGTTACAAAAGAAATGTGGCTGATGAGTCTGTTATGACCGTCTTCCTTTTATCTGGCCCTCATGGTTTCTCGGTTCCTCTCTGATATTTTATTTCCCCCTCTTAAACTTTCTAACTCCATTCAGTTTAAACTTCTACAGAAAGCACTGCAGTTTCTTCTGAATGGGCCATCAACACACTACTCCGATAAAAACGCTTAAGAGCCACTTCAGTGCACTTTGTGCTGTGTGTGCATGGTTATTTGGTACACCAAGTGCCTGTCTCACACGCTTAAAGCGTAAATGTACATCGATCTGGGACTCGGTAGGTGTTTTTGACGCATTGTTCAGTCAGGGTTTTGTACTACAGGGTTTGTAGTTTTCTGAAATGGAACAACTTTCCAACTTTTGCGCCACATGAGGTGTTATTGTTGTTTTTCCTCAATTCCCTTACTGTGTCCTGTGAAAAATGTGATGTTTGTTTCCTTTTCGCCTCCAGAGTCAGCTGTTTTCCTCTAACCCGTGGCCATTTCCCCAGCAGACTCAGTACAACCAGTACAGCTATCCTATGCAACAATCTGGGAGGTGAGCGACTGAACATTTTCTCTCTCGCACTCAGATCCAGAAACAGATGTAAGGTGATAAATGTTTTCCAGGCAGGCTGGCTGGCCGGCCAGAGACAGAAAATAAAGATGGTAAAAGATAAAAGAATAAAAGTTTGCCATGAACACATTTTTTTTTTTTGTTCTAGTTGCTTGAGGACTTCATATAATTCCTAAAAATTAAGCTCCGTCTATGTTCTTCATAATGAGTTCTTGTGGTATAACAATGCAGTTTGTGGAGTTCAGCCTTGGCTACCGAGCATGCTCAGACACGTATATAATTGCACACCTCCGTCTGATAGGATCTTTTGTTCATGAGTGCAGTAGATAGCTGCCCGGTTTTCTTTTGAGACATTTCTGGGACTTATCTCCTTTTTGCATGGGCTCATAAGAATTAAGCATGTAATTGTTTACTCAGCTACATAGTTTCTTCCCTGTGCTGTTAACAGGCATGTCTCCGTGAAACTCTTGCCACCGCAGCAAAGCAATTGTCTGCCTTTCTTTGATGGCCTGTTCATCTCATTTGTGAGGCTCGTTTCATTTAAGCCAGTCCTGACCCGTTCTGATTGGCTCGTTATGACTGGTGATGATTACATGCTCTCTTAAAATAATGTTTGTGGACAATAATGAGGTTAAATCGATTAATAGGACACACACAGTACAAAATATAAATAAGCTCAGCAGATAGGTTCTTTTGTTTTGATTTAATGTGTGAAATTTGCTGCTCTTTCAGGCAGTTCCAGGTCAACCCCTCATCTTTGGACGAGTTCAGCTCGTTCCCCGACGTGGATTTCTCCGTCCTCACATCAGGAAGGAATGGAGACTTTGCACCAGTAAGTTCCAGTCTGATCTCTCAGTCAGACATTGCCCATTGTTTGATCGCTCAAAAGTGGCTGTTTTTATATTGATCATTTAAAAGTAGATATTTTCAGTTTGATCGCTCGAGAGTGGCTGCCTCCAGTCTAATCACCCGAGAGTGGCGGCTTTCACTTTGATCTCTAAGAGTAGACCGTTTCAGCTCGATGGCTCGAGAGTGGTCTCGTTTACTCTGAACGCTCGAGCTCCCACCTCAAGCGCAATCCGGGTTGCTTTCGATTGACTGTTTTTGGTAAGACTGCTTAAGTCTTACGCAATTGCTCGAGGGTGAGTAACCTGTAACTGTAACTGCAACTCGTATAAGTTCCACTTTCATTTTCATTTTGAGTATTACGCGTAGTAAAACCACTGCTTTCTACACCTTGGATTTGCCGTGGAAAACTTTGACTGCTCTTGAAAGAAACTTCGAAGAGGAAAACAAGTGGGCAAAACATTCCAACCACAACGTTCATAAAAGACGACCGTATAAAGCATAGAAACGTTTGCACCAGACCACCCAGTTTTTAGGCAAGCAAAAGTATAGGAACAGAAGTCTTGAAGTAAGTAACACCACCTCCACCATGTTTCACAGATGAGCTTGTATGTTTTGGATCATGAGCAGACCCTTTCGTTCTCCACACTTTGTCCTTTTCATCACTCTGCTAGAGGTTAATCTTTGTTCCAGAACTTTTGTAGCTCACGTCTACATTTCTTTGTGAATTCCCAATCTGGCTTTCCAATCCTTACTGCTGATGAGGGGTTTGCATCTTGTGTTTTGGCCTCTATATTTCTGTTCTAAATGGTGGATCGTGATCCCTTCACCCCTGCCCTGTGGAGGTTGTTGGTGATGTCACTGACTGATGGTTTTTTTTCTTGTTCAGGACATTCCAAATTGTTGTATTGGCTGTGCCCAATGTTTGTGCAGTGCTTCTGATTGATTTTCCCTCTTTTCTCAGCTTCAAATTGGCTTGCTTTTCTCCCAAAGACAGCTCTCTGATCTTCATGTTGGCTTATCCTTTTTAATAAAAAAAAAGTCTTTAAAAAAAAAAAACAGTCTTCACATGTGAAAGTGAAGGTTAAAACCAAGAGTAGATCTTCAGAGATATTTATAGTTTAAACAATCAGTTTAACAGGGCTCACTTTGGTAAAAAGAAACGCCTGGCAGTGACATTTTCCAGTATTTTTGGTCACCTACAAATTTGGTGGTCTTGCTGTGATCACTTAGTAAAGTAAGCTGTTTTTCCATTGAAAAAGCTTTTAGGTAAATCACTAGGCATGACAATATTTGTTTCCAGCAGTGGTTGGCATTGCAAAGCATCATGGAGGATAATAGCAATGATTAAACCCCCAGTTTATAAAGGTATTGTGACCGTTATCAAGCATGTCAGCAGTCTAAATCAGCTATGAGTCATCGAACACGAGCTGTTGTGACTTTGTACCAGTGCCCCAAACTTGTTTGGTAAAGCATGTAAGCAGGAGCCTTCATAAACATCAGTGCCATGCAGTTAGCTTTTCAATGAATGTTTATTTTTATTGTAACAAGGTACTAGGTTAGCGGGTCATTTATCATCAGCAGGTGCGGAGTGATGAGAACCGTCTTCCTTTCTGTAAGCCCTACATGGATAATTTGGGTGTTTTGAAACATTTAAAACCACTTTAATGTGCACCAGTATATTAAATAAAGCAGCAGACAGTTAAAATTGTAATTAATGTGCAGTTAACATTTCATACAAAATTTAGAGCTTAACAGCAGTATAGATAAAAGTCAGCACTAGCATTTGCATGGGTTTAAAAGAAAAAAAAAAATCAAATCCTAAAGTATTTTCTCCATCGAATGCATCTCATTTCCAAAGTTCACAGAAGCTGCCAGTTCACCAGATGTTCTCCCAGTATCTTTTATAGCTGTGTCTGCTTCCTAGTAAAATTAGGGTCTGATTTCCAGTAATCATGAGGACACTCCAACAAGAGTGTCATTTCCTGAAATTAGACCACCCCACCCCTATCTCTGTGTCACTCTGACACGCAAATGCACACAAATACAGTCTCACAGATATTCATCTGTGCCCTGTGGTGTAACTGTGAAACTCTTACCTGTAGTTCTGGTTATGAGACAGGGATGAAATGCACTGGATATGAGGTGGATGGTTTACGTGAGTGTAGACATGTAAAGGATCGTCCTGCGTGGCCAAGGCCCCTGCAGTTACTGGAAGTTACCAGATTTCTTGAATACTTGGTGGATTTTTTTGTTGCTGTTGTTGGGTAGGTTCTATGTTTGTTGGTTTTTGTGTTATTTCTGCTTTTGAGTTAATTTCCCATTAAAGCTGTGTGTCATCCCACACTATCAGAGGTACTACTGCTTACTTATGCTTACGCAGATGGTTTTTAACCAGGGTGATGTGCCAAAAATGTGGTGATTTTTTTATTTATTTATTTTAACGCTGTTTGTTCTCACTTGTTAATAAGAGTCAAATGGTTAATTATGGTAAGAAGTAGGGTTGTTAGTGTTTCTCAGTGTATGATAGAAGGTTGGCGCACTATTGATGATTGATTTTTTTTGTTTGTTTGTTTGTTTTAAACCCGAACAAATTCCGTACTCCATTGGTTCCAATGTCATTTGTGTCCAGCTGTGACGTCCTAAAAATTTCTAGATTTCCCCTGAATGATACTTAGCAGCCTGTGTTTCTCCACGCATGGGACATGACTGCGCTGAAACCTGTTGGCTGTGTAATCCGCTCCGGTTTTGAACCTGTTACATCGCTGCCATGTGACCTTACTGCCACTCCTAGCATGTTCCTAACGTTCTCTTACACGCCGAATATCAAACCCGCACAAGAACACGGCGTTGCTGTTTAGAACGAAACCAAACAGCTTTCTGTTTTGCACACTACTGCACTAGTTAGAATTGTTTTTGGCCCAAAAGGTGGCTTACCTTTCCATGCAGCTTTACTTTCCTTCAGCTTATAACGACACCACAATAAACTCTGACAGTGTAAGACATTTTATAGACCAGCCATTCTTAAAAAAAAAAAAAAAAAAATCTATGTACATAAGAACAACAACGAGGGCAGGTCAGCTTTTTGTTTCCGTTAGGTTTTTATTAAACATACAAGGATATACGAAGAGTTTTTTGTACAAAGTTTTCATAATATATTTTCCCTTTTAATTAGTTTTTTTTTTTTTTTACCAGAATCGTGTATGTTGTTAAATATACGATTAACACTGATCTTTTTAGATTAAAACATATTTATTTATTTATGTATTTATTTATTTATTTATTTAAAATTTCAGACCATAACTCTCTTAGTTTTTGTATTCTGGATTTACCAGCCTTAATGATGTTGTCCAGTTCTACCTCTCATCACATTTTAGATGACGAATGCGTTAATAAGGCATCGTCAGGACTTTCTGTTCTGAGGTCGTCATCTTAAAATGCTGGGGTTTGTTTTTACATAGAAAGTGCGGGGAGTTTTGTTTAGGAAGAAGGGATTTTTTAAAATTTTTTTATTTTTTTGGCCGGCTTTGCCATTTCACTGCTTAGTATAGCAATTTTAATACTAGGCATTGTCGGAGAACACGTTTACAGAACTGGAGGTGTAGATTTAAGTGACTAATGAGCAAACTGGAAGGGACGGTGGCGTGGAAAATCTCCGATTGAACACGAAGGCTCAAAAGAGAATGAAACCCTTTTCTGCGTCACACCTGATTGTGAGATGATAAACCTTACCGGCGTAGACGAGTGTTTACTCGTGGGTGTTCAGGTGAGCAGATTGTGAGCGAGTCCTGAGATGAGCACAGGACAGTCTTTATGATTGCAGCAGCAGTTTTTATGTATAAATCTACTGTATCCAAGTGAGATTATCCACCGAAGCCAGGGTGAGACTTGTCTTCTGCACCATCTGTGTTATGTTTTATGAATGAAGTTCTTTTGTACACTTTCTTTTTTTTTTTTTTTTTTTTAGTGTATTGACATTTATATGAGCGTTAGTCATCTCTAAACCCAACCCTTTTGATTCTTTTGTTGAAATCGTTTTAGAGACCTTTTGTTTGGTGTGTTTTGTGGCTTATGTGTGGACCTCTGTGTATAATCAGCACTTTACACTTCCCTGGCATCCTGAAATGCCTGTTACGTTGCTGTCATTTAGCCCTCTTTTATTTCTGCCAAATCTGTCCATCATTCTTTTGTAACTGAGCAGGGTGCGTAACCGGAAGCTTGATTATTTTTTTTGTTTCGCAGTGCAGTAGCATCATCATTTGCGTAAATGTAGAGGATGGTTTTACCTTGCGCTAGAATGTATGTATTCATAAGTCAGTAACACCTGTAAATTGTAGTGATTTTTAGGGCTTTACATTTACTGGAGAGCTGCTGGATTATAAGACAGGCTGTGGAGAACAGAGAGCTGACATCACGCCAAGAGAACTCCGTATCTTCTCCGTACAGACGCGTCTCCGGTTCAGTTTGCGACACACGCACGCACGCACACGCGCTTACCGAGCAGGGTCCTGTACGTCTTCTCCCTTCCTTACAGACTTTACAGCAGGATTTTTCATTTTGAGAGCATCACTGTGATTTTGATTTGCCTTTGTGCGGGTGATTATTATGCAAAGGGAATTCTTTGCCATAGCGTGCACTGTATACGTGTGGTTGAATCACGTCGACGTGTTCATCTGTGTCATATTAAACACGTTTCTTAACATTGTTGTTCGGGAAGATATTGCCGGCTACACAATTCATACTATCTAGGTCCAGTTCTAGCTAATGCGGCCCCCGCGTGGTTAACGGTGTGATGTGGAACGTGAAAGGGGATATAGGATTCCCGGAAGGAGAAACATCCAGTGAGCGGTTTACAGTAAATGTTTTGAATTACGTTCAAGTCAGCTATGTATTGTTTTGAACGAACCAACCGGTTTCTGTTCTGTAAATAGAGGACTATGAGACATGTTCTGTAAACTATTTATTATACGTACATCATACATTTTCCTTTCTTTTCATTTTGTGATTAAAACTTGCAGGTGCTTCAAAACATGATGCCTGTCTGTATTGGGGAATATCCTGTGCTTTTCTGGTTCAGTGATTTTTAAGCTGAAGTATACACAACCGTCTCATTTCTTTCAGTACAGCTTTTCCCTTCTATCTGTATTTTGCGTCTCGGTTTGTTCTCTCTCTTCGCTCTTTATCTTAAATGCATCATACTAAGCCTTGTCCTTTTTTTTTTCCTTTTATCTTCCCTTTCTTCTTGTTCATTGTTTTTTGTTTTCTTTTCTTCTTGCAGGATCTGTCATGTATGGATGACCTGTCCAATCCGTCTCTGTTCTCCTCTACCCCTGACTCTCTGTCTGAATATGCTGACCCTGCTGGCTTTGGCATCGATAGCCTATCCCACATAGCCAGCGAGGGCTCTGCCGTGACACCAATGTGGGACACACCTGGACACAGCCAGGGACAGGTGAGCATTCACACACCTGCTATGTCATCTGCATTTGAGGACACATCTTGGAAAAGTGCTTTGTCTACTGTACATTCTGTTTTCTTCTGTGGTCTCTCTCTCACTCTCTCTCTCTCTCTCTCTCTCTCTCTCTCTCTCTCTCTCTCACTCTCTCACTCTCTCTCTCTCTCTCTCTCTCTCACTCTCTCTCTCACACACTCACTCAGGCATTAATTAGGATTGAAATAAACAAAAACACACCTGTAATTGTATGAAATATCAGACAGCATTATGGAGATTGATGTATAATTACAGAAATGGTCAAGTTAGAATTACAAAACCTGTCATCAGAATTTGCACACATACAAATGTGTGTGTGTGTGTGTGTGTGTGTGTGCAGAGTTTGTAAGCAAAAGAATCAGATGATGTGCACAGATCATGCATTCTCTGCCTTTCTCTGAAATTAGTACAAATAAATGTATTAATTTCAACCTGTGATATATTATATCTGAAATTAAAGTCAGGCTTCATCCAAAAGCTCAAAATCTATTAAGTCAGTGGAGCATCAGAGATTAGACATAATTGAATAGCCGTACTTCCAACTCGAGTGACAACTCATCGTGTTGTGTCTTGTGTCATCATTAAGTTTGTGTGTGCTTGTGTTTTCCATGTTATCCATTTCCCATCAGTTGACCAGGTTTCAAGATTTACATAATCAGGACGAAATCAATGCCCTCTTGAGCAACCAACCATTAACACCATATAAGGTAGCTTAGAGATCGTCATTTCATTTATGTCTTTGACTGGGTGGGATTTTAATGTCGGATTACAAGAGATCAATATCTTTCTACTCTTACTATGATGTTGCTTGTCTTCCCTCTGTATCGCTCTCTCCCTCCCTCTCTCCCTCCTGCACTTTTTTGTCTAGCTCTCTGAAATCGGTCAGACTCCACCAGAGGAGGAAGAGGAGGCAGATGAGGAAGAGACGGAAGAACTCGGACACGTAGACACCTACGCCGAATACAAGCCATCCAAATGTATGAAAGTACTTTGACCTTGTAAAGCTTGATGTATGCTCAAAACGTTGTGTTCTCAGTGTTGAGCTTAAGACTATTTTTGTGTGGTAACCAATATAATCACTCAAATGGATCAGAGCACGGGTAGGACATATCGTTTTGGCTATCATATGCATATTTCTCCTAAGACATAAACCTGTTCTATTCCTGTACCGTCGTTCATGCTAAATCATATCCTGATCATCATCTGGTCTTTCTCTATACGTGTGCAGCTACTATAGGAATTTCTCATCCAGACATTGTGGTAGAGACCAGCACTCTCTCCAGTGTCCCTCCCCCAGACATCACCTACACACTCTCCATCCCAGACAACACTATCCGGACCGGCATGCTCTCTGCCCTGCAGCTCGAAGCCATCATCTATGCCTGCCAGGTACAATGATGAGTCACATCCAGGAGCTTAGTTTACACAGATGAGTCTCCCTTACTCACCCTACTTGAAGACTAGCCTGCTTACATGTCTACTAGTATTCGATCCTACCAGCCTGTTTGTCTAGTGTTCTGTCTTGTTAGCTTTATTAGCTCCTTGCTCACAGTTGTCTCAATGCCTACTCGCATGCTAGTAATCTCACACTCGCTTTCCTGCCTACTTAAAGATTAGGGCTCTGCCCAAGTTTTAATAATTGAATACCCGAATCGTATCGTTTAACCGATAGAATTAGAGGGGAACAAAACAGCGTGGAGGACAGTGCCAGTGCAAAAATAAAGCCAGGATTACTTTGTATGGTGAGGGGAAATCAACTGACTACTGCTCATACAGTATCTTTAGAAGAGACGGTGAAAATACACACAGACTGACTGTCAAAAGTTAAATGGCACTGATGCCACGAGTCATCAAATTCTGGAATAATGACCAGAAATTCAAGCAAAATCATATCAAAATCGTACCAAGTTCATAGATAAAAAAAAAATACAAATATATATTTATAAACATGCCTAGATACATATTAGCCTGCTTAAATTTTAATGTGTCAGTTGCGTTGCTGCTTGCTTGCATGCTACGATCTTCACTGATCCCAAAATGGGATTTGTTGACTCAAGTCAAATCGGCTTGTACCGTTAAACACTGTTTGTAGACCGTTAAACACTGTTTGGGTGCCAAAAAGTTTCCAAAAAGAAATTGATAGATGTGCTGTTATTTTAGCTGTTCTTTGTATGGTCTTCTGTGTGTTTTGCACTTGGACTCGATTCTCAGTTCATCAGATGTTCCAGAAAATATCGGGACTTTCCTGTGCATTAATTACTGTTTTGTTTTGATTTTTTGGCCTATCAGCAACACGAGGTCATCCTGCAGAACGACCAGAGGGCAGGTTTTCTGATTGGGGACGGAGCCGGCGTGGGGAAGGGTCGCACCATAGCTGGCATCATACTGGAGAACTACTTAAAAGGAAGGAAGCGAGCCCTGTGGTAAGGAATTCATCCAAGATCCCATTCCAAAGAGAATAATACACTTCCCCTAGCCATTTTCGTTAGAAAGCCGTTATATTTTAATTCTCTACACTTGTTAGAACATTTACTGGGGGGGTTGGGGAAGGGAATTGTTTATAGTGCTCTGTGCTATTAAATTGGAAATCAGCTCTGTCCCTAAATTTATGAACGAGTAACATTATAATGTAGGACTGTTGTGTGTGATTGATTATACATCATTCTCAAAATGTTTGTGTTAAATTGTTGTTTCTTTCAGGTTCAGTGTTTCTAACGATCTGAAGTATGACGCAGAACGAGACCTCAAGGACATCGACGCCCCGAATATTCCTGTGCTCGCTTTAAACAAGGTACAGTGCCGGTCTTATTAAATAAGAAATTTGCCTGCCTAATTCTCTTTTGCTATTCTGACCAAGCGCTATAGCGTATCATGACTTGCTTTTATAAATAAAGAATTGTCTTACGTATGCTCCAGCGCCCTGCGACTGTCTCTGATGTAACGTTCTTGTCTCGTCAGATTAAGTATGGAGACACAGCTACCTCAGAGGGCGTCCTGTTTGCCACGTACTCAGCGCTGATCGGGGAGAGTCAGGCAGGAGGACAGCACCGCACACGACTCAAACAGATATTGGACTGGTGTAAACCTGGCTTTGACGGAGTCGTATCCTTTCCTTTAGTTCTTCTGGGTAGTAACCCTAGAGTTCAAGCTAGAGAATTAGGCTTAGAATTAGCTGTTTTGCTTACACAAGAGGGACGTACACAATATTAGGCAGGTGGTTTTTAATGTTATGGCTGATCGGTGTATATCCAGCTGCTTGTTGCTATTAGTAACAATGAATGAAAGACTTCTAGTGATCCATAAAATACGGGCTGATAGTAATGGATGAATGTCGTATGCTGTTACAAGAGTCATGGTTAATGCAGAGTTCACTGTATAATCAAACTCTGGCCATGTTTTTTTTCCTTGACATCGAAACCCTCTCAGATTGTGTTTGACGAATGCCATAAAGCCAAAAATGCGACGTCCACGAAGATGGGCAAAGCTGTCCTGGACCTACAGAACAAGCTGCCCCGGGCCAGGGTGGTGTATGCTAGTGCCACAGGTTTATAAACTAATCCTATCTATGGTTAAACGCCCGACATTGTGCTACATGCTAAGTTTTAGTGCTAGTCATGGCTTAATTTAAAACATTCTGATGCTATGATCCAAAACGTATGAATATTTACATTTTTTTCCTCACACATTAGCCAAAGGAAATCCCTTCTCCATTTGCGTTTATACGTGTCAAATATAAACCTAGTGTCATGATGTGCTTTTCGTCTGATTAATAAACCAGATCATAGATGCAAGACATGACTTCCTGTCCTGCCTCCTCTTACTTCTGTTACAGGAAAATAGCGCTTTATTGTATCGTTAATACAAGCACAGAAACGTTCACATTTCAAAAAACTACTTATTTAACTTTTTGCATCTCTATACCGCCTCTGCTCGCTCGTGTTCTTTAGGTGCCTCTGAGCCAAAGAACATGATCTATATGAGCCGTTTGGGGATTTGGGGAGAGGGAACACCCTTCAGGACATTTGAGGACTTCCTACATGCCATTGAGAAAAGGTTAGTCTCACTAACAGAGAAAATCAAGCTACCTGAAACATGTCATGTTTATGAAGTCGTTACTGGGAGGAAGCGCTTTGCCAAAAATTAAATCACGTATATATATGTCCTGACAAACGAGGAGCCGCCATTCTAATTTCTGCATGCCTGCTTGCTGTTCACAGGGGTGTCGGCGCCATGGAGATAGTTGCCATGGATATGAAAGTCAGCGGCATGTACATAGCCCGGCAGCTCAGCTTTTCCGGCGTGTCATTTCGGATCGAGGAAATCGCACTGGACGAAGAGTTCAAGGTGGTCTACAACAAGGCAGCTCGACTGGTGAGAGTCTGTAGGCAGAGTGAGCGTGACTGTGCAACAGAAAGATCACGCTCGTTCACAGTGACTAGTTTATTACGTGCACGCGTCACTCCTTGTCCCGTTTCAAACACACCTACTATATAGATATACAGTTACAGACCGTAGCCAATTTGTTGTCATGCATGAACTGCTAGACACCTTCTACGTCGGGTGAGGCACTGTCAAATAACGGTCATCGCGACACTATAAAGCGTTGGCACTATGGAGCCATATGCATTTTTTAGCCATTTTCACAAGTTTTAACGCCGCAAGGAACATACAGTGAGGGGAAAAAAGTATTTGATCCCCTGCTGATTTTGTACGTTTGCCCACTGACAAAGAAATGACCAGTCTATAATTTTAATGGTAGATTTATTTGAACAGTAAGAGACAGAATAACAACAAGAAAATCCAGAAAAAGGCATGTCAAAAATGATATAAATTGATTTTCATTTTAATGAGGGAAATAAGTATTTGACCCCCTCTCAATCAGAAAGATTTCTGGCTCCCAGGTGTCTTTTAAACAGGTGATGAGCTGAGATTAGGAGCACACTCTTAAAGAGAGTGCTCCTAATCTCAGCTTGTTACCTATATAAAAGACACCTGTCCACAGAAGCAATCAATCAATCAGATTCCAAACTATCCACCATGGCCAAGACCAAAGAGCTCTCCAAGGATGTCAGGGACAAGATTGTAGACCTACACAAGTCTGGAATGTTCTACAAGACCATTGCCAAGCAGCTTGGTGAGAAGGTGACAACAGTTGGTGCGATTATTCGCAAATGGAAGAAACACAAAAGAGCTGTCAATCTCCCTCGGCCTGGGGCTCCATGCAAGATCTCACCTCGTGGAGTTACAATGATCATGAGAACAGTGAGGAATCAGCCCAGAACTACACGGGAGGATCTTGTCAATGATCTCAAGGCAGCTGGGACCATAGTCACCAAGAAAACAATTGGTAACACACTATGCCGTGAAGGACTGAAATCCTGCAGATCAAAATGGAGCTCTTTGGCATCAACTCAACTCGCCGTGTTTGGAGGAGGAGGAATGCTGCCTATGACCCCAAGAACACCATCCCCACCGTCAAACATGGAGGCGGAAACATTATGCTTTGGGGGTGTTTTTCTGCTAAGGGGACAGGACAACTTCACCGCATCAAAGGGACGATGGACGGAGCCATGTACCGTCAAATCTTGGGTGAGAACCTCCTTCCCTCAGCCAAGGCATTGAAAATGGGTCGTGGATGGGTATTCCAGCATGACAATGACCCAAAACACACGGCCAAGGCAACAAAGGAGTGGCTCAAGAAGATACACATTAAGGTCCTGGAGTGGCCTAGCCAGTCTCCAGACCTTAATCCCATAGAAAATCTGTGGAGGGAGCTGAAGGTTCGAGTTGCCAAACGTCAGCCTCGAAACCTTAATGACTTGGAGAAGATCTGCAAAGAGGAGTGGGACAAAATCCCTCCTGAGATGTGTGCAAACCTGGTGGCCAACTACAAGAAACGTCTGACCTCTGTGATTGCCAACAAGGGTTTTGCCACCAAGTACTAAGTCATGTTTTGCAGAGGGGTCAAATACTTATTTCGCTCATTAAAATGCAAATCAATTTATAACATTTTTGACATGCGTTTTTCTTGATTTTTTTGTTGTTATTCTGTCTCTCACTGTTCAAATAAATCTACCATTAAAATTATAGACTGATCATTTCTTTGTCAGTGGGCAAACGTACAAAATCAGCAGGGGATCAAATACTTTTTTCCCTCACTGTATATATTTTTAAACTCCTTGAATTAAAAACGGAAGTCTACACTTCAATCACACCTTGATTGCTTCATTTAAAATCCATTATGGTGGTGTACAGAGGTGTACTATTGGACCCGAGTGTAAATATTCTATGGTACTTTTCCAGAACAAATTTCTCACTAACTGAATTGCTCTCCAATTATGTAAACAATGAAGTAGCTAATGGTTACCTAAACATCTGTAATTTAAATAAATAAACAAATCATTTCAAGATCAGTTTTTGTACAATATTGTGTGTATTACTTTGTTTGAAATTGAGAAGCTCCTGCTTATGTGTTCATGGATTACATTTCCTTTAAAAAAAAAAAAAAAAATCTTAAGTGAAATGACAGTTCTGGCTCTATGTTTAATGTTTAATCTCTGCTTTTCCCCAGTGGGCTGAAGCGCTGGAAGTGTTCACCAGGGCAGCGGATATGCTGGGACTGGTCTCTCGTAAGTCCCTCTGGGGCCAGTTTTGGTCCTCCCACCAGCGCTTCTTTAAATACCTCTGCATCGCCGCCAAAGTGCGCCGCCTGGTGGAGCTCGCTAAGGCTGAGATGAATCAGGGAAAGGTGAGACACGGGAACGGTGTATAATGTGTTTATTTAAAAATAAATAAAGTGGGCAGAGTGATGGTAGAGGTAATGTGCATGTTTACTCTAGGTGTGGATGGATGAGTTGATATGATTGCCTTGTCGAGGTGCAGTGGAGGAATGATGGATTGATTGAATTTGCTAGTTCCCTTCAGCCGAGAGTTCAGCTCAGTTTTCAGTTGGTTGACTTGATAACTCTGTTCTCTGTGTGTGTGTGTGTGTGTGTAGTGCATTGTGATCGGGCTTCAGTCAACCGGCGAGGCCCGCACTCGTGAGGTTCTGGATGAGAATGATGGACATCTAGACCGATTCGTCTCTGCAGCTGAGTGAGTGTCTGGGGAACGCCGTCTGTAACCTAATCAAAGCTGCTTGTTCTTTCCTCCTGACCCTGGCTCTGTCCTTGACTCTCTACTCGCTTTTGATCGAGGGATTTGATAACTCTTGTGTATTACTCACGGTCCAGGCTAGCGATTTAAATCTCATTTCTGACAGGAGGTGGGAACAGTTCAAATGATAAGCACATTTATTGTTCCCAGTACTCAACTGCAGGAAACATGCATTTACCACATTCTTTCACATGTATAAAGATTAAGGGATCTTTCAAATGATAAGTCTAAACCCTGTTGGACACAGATAAGTAACACACAACTAAAGAAACAAGCCATTTTGCAAGCCACCACAGTATGCAACTAGATACTGTTACATTGAGCTTGTGCTTGAAGTTTTCTGCAAGAAAAGGTTTAATTAAAGTAAAGTTTTCAGACACAGGAAAGCCTTCAGGGTGGAGGGCTTTGTGGTTTCTCAGTAACATGAAAATCTTATTAACTTCAAGAGCAAGAAGGAAAGAGGCTGGTGACAGAAAAATCTGTTTACAGCCTTTGTAAAGGAAACGATAGTTTATGGACGTTCTACAGCATTCGGTGTAACTATTAACGGACAAAAAAAAGTACGACATCGTGTCATCGCTGTGATAATAGTTCAATAAAACACTTTCGGACCCACTGTTGGAAAACCGGGATGGTAACACGTTGTTTTCCCAGAACAGCACACACTGTCGCGTTTTAAATAATGATTATGATTAGAAAATGATTCGTCTTGGGATTAAGGCAAGGCCCTGGTATCTGTTTCGATCAAGGGCTATATTAAAGCCATAATCAATATAAAATTTTGTAAAAACGAACAACGATGAAAGAGACGCTGGGGTGTGTTCTGACATTAATTAATAGCCATGTTGGTTTCGGGTAGTTCTGCTGTCTGCTTCAGGAGCTCCTGTCCCACTGTTTTTCCGTTACTGTGCCTCAGGGACAGAAGTTGGGATCATCAAAAGAGAAATGTCAGCTGAACAACCGGTGAGGAAATCAGAGGTTGTTTAAGATTTGCCCTGAGGTCTTCTCAATAGCACTTTTCAACATGAACATTTTTTTTTTTTTTTTACAAAGCAGCTTAACTGGTCATTACCATGTCTTAGCAGAACAGCTGCAAAAGAAGAATTACCATTTGATAAGCACGGTGCACTCTATGTAATCAAAATGAGTGTGTGTCAACCTGCTATTTCACTGCTTTTGTTCCACCACATGATGGATAGCAGGACAGTCTACCTGACGCTGGCAGCATGAGCACCAAATAGCGAGACCCTTCAAATATGAAACATCCTGTGTGTTGCTATGGGAAAGATGGACGTGTCTTAGAACTTTTAACATTAGGTTAGATAAATGCTGTCGGGCATAATTTCATGCCTGTAAACTATTTTGTTCATGCAGTGAAGCGAACGCAAAGAGCTGGTAGGTTTGACATGTAATGTAGAATTTTCAGTAAGATCTTAGAGTCTTATGATATTTAGTGACACATTATGAACATTAATTTGCCATGGCGGGAAAAAATCCACCATTAAGATGGTTATATAATTATGGTTATGTTGATTTTTTTTTTTTTATTATTATTTTTATTTTGTTAGAATATTATATCGGTATGTTGAGAACATGGCGGTACGTGTCTCTGAGAGTAATCTAAATCTAATTACTGTAATATAATTGTTTTGCCACATCACCCTTTATAGTCTGAATATTCTGCAGATTATTGCGTAAGATCATGCAGTTGCCAGTTCGACTCAGACAATAATACTTTACCACAGGCTCGTTGTATATTCGACTTACGGGGTTGTGAGCAGTGAGATTGTGTACACAGGTCCAAACTACAGTACGGGGGGGTTATTGTAAACGAATAATGCTGAGAATGTTTGGTTTGTGTGGTCTCCAGGGGTGTGTTCCAGTCTCTGGTTCAGAAGCACTTTCCATTAGAGAAACCGAAGAGAGAAAAGACTGCTGGAAATAAACGAAAACGTGAGTAGCTCTCATGACGAAGTACTCCGTTTATTCTCCTAAATGAATATTAAAACCTTACAGTATCGTGTATTCGACTTCAGTCTGTTTACTGCATCTAGACATGTACGGAAAAGGTTACATATCTAAGAAATATATCTATTTGGGTTCTCAGGAAAACCGAGAGGTCGGCCACCCAAATTTCCAAAACACTGTGTAGAGGTAGGCGGAGTTATTAAGATCAGCGACGGCTCGGATTCAGACTCTGAGGACATGGACAGTGACTCAAACTCGTCCCCTGACTCACTGCAAGACAACGATGACGTCATCTTTGTTAACCACATCAATGGACCTACTGGTAGGTTGGTGCTCAGTAGTTACTGAGAAATTGAATTTTTAGCCTTGTATAGAAAAGAAAAAACATTGTTTAAGCTTTCACAGTGTTTCAAGTGTTTTGCCACTGTTTCAATGTGAGATTTTTTTTTGTTGTAGTTGCATTTTAAACATAAAAGCCAATTTGGGCATAAACTACTCCACTACTATATAAATTTATAGGAATGTAAATCTTACTGGTGTGGGAATGTGTGCAGTAAAGCACCCTGTGTTTCAGAGTGTCTACATTACATATCTGGTGTACTTAAATTTAAGTCTAGACTGCTAAATCACATGGGAGAGGTCTGGCTCTTCCAATTTCTCTTCATCGAAACTGTTGTGTGTGTGTGTGTAATGGGGTTTTTTTTTCTTGTGCCCTCAGCAAAACTGGAGGAATTGAAGCAGAAGCTGCTGGCTAAGATAGCAGAGCTGGGAAAGGAGCTTCCTCTTAACACACTGGACGAGCTGATCGATCAATTCGGAGGCCCAGAGAAAGTGTCCGAGGTGAGGGTTTGCATGGCCGCAAAACAAACGAATCGTTTTCTGAAGTGTGCGCGAACGCGTACTTACGCTGTAGTCGTGTGTATGTGTAGATGACGGGTCGTAAGGGCCGAGTGGTGCGGAGGCCCGACGGCAGGGTGCAGTATGAATCACGCGCTGAACAAGGATTCACCATCGACCACGTGAACATCAAAGAGAAAGAACGCTTTATGGACGGTGAAAAGGTAAAGATTCAGCTCGCGCCAGGGCCTCGTAGTGCCTTCGGCCATTTCCTGTAGGATTTACGTATAAAATGTGGGCTGGTGGGTGACAAAAAAATAAAAGACTCTCTCCCTGTCTCTCTCTCTCTGTTTCACACAAAGCTGGTGGCGATCATCTCCGAGGCTGCAAGTTCAGGGATTTCTCTACAGGCAGATAAACGTGTGCAGAATAAAAGGAGAAGGGTGCACATGACTCTGGAGCTGCCATGGAGTGCTGACCGCGCCATACAACAATTCGGTGTGTGTGTGGAGAAAACGCTATAATGAGAAAAGACTCCTGTGGTGTTAAGACATTAGTTCTCGTGGAGTGTGCACAAGATTGAATAAAATGGTGTATTGCTGTTCAGTAAAGTGAGTGTGTTCTCCAACAGGCCGCACTCATCGCTCTAACCAGGTAACGGCTCCAGAGTACATCTTCCTGATCTCCGAGTTAGCGGGAGAGAGACGCTTTGCTTCCATCGTGGCCAAGCGCCTGGAGAGTTTGGTAATTACACAACCACAGTCATACTTTATTTTATTTTTTCCCCCTGCGATTATATTCATACGCGTATACACGGAGCGTATCGTACGTCTGCGAGAAGAGTTCACGGATCTGTCTTTCTCATCAGGGGGCGCTGACACACGGCGATAGACGAGCCACCGAGTCCAGAGATCTGAGCAAATACAACGTTGAAAACAAAGTAGGAGAGCGTGCGCACTACTGAAAATATGCTTCTGAAATATTTCATAAACATGTAAACATTTAATAAAAGGATTTAACATTGTTGTCTGTCGTACAGCACTGAGGCATAATATAAAAATCCATCATTTAGACCTCATCTAGTGATACATTTATTATAGTAGATACAACAGTCAACGTATTTGCAGTCAGTTAAATGAGTTCGTTTACATCTGAATGCTGTAATTGTAAATATATTTTAGCTATTGGTGTAAGCAAAAAGGGAACAGCTTGGTCTTTAAAATTGTTGCCCTGAATATGCATAAATATTTTATGTTTGTCTCTCCACATAGTATGGCACAAAAGCTTTGGATAAGATCACTAAAGCCATCCTGGGATACATTGAAAACAAAGTTCCACCACCAAAAGGCTATCCAGGGGGTGAATCAAGATTCTTTGCAGGTTGTAATTTAAACTTTTATAGTCTACAGTGTTGGTCATTTATATGCTGTGCTCTTGTTTTCTCTGAACATTAGGCTGACTTTCGTTCATGAGTACTAATTAATTATGATCAGTTCTTATGCTAATTATTCTTATACTGTGTGTGTGTATGTGTGAGACAGATATGAAGAAAGGGATGATCGACGTGGGCATTTTCTGTAAGGAGCCACGCTTTGGGCTCAACACAGAGAAAGGTAAGTATTTACAACCCTGTATAAACATATTAGATGACTTCCAGAGTTATGTAATCTGATCTCAGTCTAATGCATGTGTGGGGTATTATGGGATTAGAACAGACCATAATTCTAATATGTCCCTTCAGTAAAAAAAAAATAATAATAATAAATAAGCAGGAAAACCTGTTTACTCGAAACACATTAGTGGAGTGGCAGTGGATCAATTTAGTCAATAAATGTTTCAAATGTGTAATATTTGAAAGTATATAAACTGTAATTAATCTTACAGCCATTACCACTGGAGCAATGCGGTAATCCCTCCATGACTACACTGCTATTTCTAACTAGAATATCTTTGCATATTACACTAAGGCCTATTCCACACTGGCACAGATTAAACTGATGTGTCTTTTTCATCCGAATCTGAAAATTGTCGCGTGATCTCCTGAAGTCCGAAATTTATTAGGATGCTCCACTGTATCTCTAATGAGAGGCTGTCATTGCTTCCTCATTTAGATTGTAAAATGCTCTCGGGGAAGGAAGCTCTGTGGACGAGGGCATTAAACATTTAAAGATGCCAGTGTCTGGGATTAAAACCTTAATGAAGGTCCACATTGGAGTTCGGTTTGTCATCACTGCATTCGTATTTGCCCAGGATGATGCTGTCAGAATCAGAGTTTATTCGAAGGGCTTGTCAGTCCAGCTTAAACATGAGCATGAACCCCTCCTCTCCTTCCCATTCCCTAGATTGCACCATCACTAAATTCCTGAATCGGATTTTGGGCCTGGAGGTGCACCAGCAGAACTTTCTCTTCCAGTACTTCACCAACAACTTTGAATACCTGATTGACAAGGACAAAAAGGAAGGCAAATATGACATGGGTATACTTGGTAAGCAGCCAATCCTTCACACAATGGTTGTGTCTGTCTGTTCATTTAAATACCTTCATTCTGATAACACATCCCAAGCAGCTTGTTTTGCTTCGCACTCACGTATGCTTCATCTAGTCTAAGTGCAGAAGCACACGAGGAGTGATATATTTATTGACTTGAATCATCTATGCAGCACATTTGAATGTTTTCCTAGTTTATTGTGGGTTGAATTACATAGACTAGTCTGGCAAAACCACTGAACTGTATGATGCAGGGAGAGCTAATGTGACTGGAGTGTAGAGCTGTAATTTATATCTAGTATGTGTGTGTTTGTGGGGTTGTATTGATCTGTGTGTGTTATTAGATCTGGCTCCAGGTAATGATGAGATCCATGAAGAGAAACAGGAAGTGTTCCTGACTCCTGGGAATCCCCAAGAAGGCCAGGTCATCCTGTATAAGGTACTCACATCCTATGTGTTTATTATTTAAAAAAAAATTCCTCTTTATTACTTAAGGGCAACACTGGGGAATTTCTGTATTTAAAATGTTAGTCACTTAATGATGTCATTGTCTCATGATGAGGCAATGACAGTGCAACAATCTTGTGCGATATGGAGGTCTGTTCGGGTGCATTTATTGAAGAAAACAAAACTACAGTGAAAAGAAAAAAAAAACCTAGAAATGTGAAATATAATTAAAAAGCAGATGTGCGTTATTTTTCCTTTCCATTAATTTGTCCATGCAGCATGTGAATTACGTTTTAATTTAGCATGGAACATGTGATTGAAAATCATTAGAACTGAAACTTAAATATAATAAACCCACATGTCTGTAAAAATAGAAACTATTAGAAGTTAGAAACCACACGAGAAGCTAAAACTAATTTGGATTCCACATCAAATATGAACTATTAAATCATTAATTAACTACCAATGAATTAATGTTTGGATGTTAACACTATGAAATAACACACGAGTTGTGCAGTGACCAAAACAAAGTGTTAAACGGTTATCTCAGTTCTACATGAAAACTATTTGGGGGAAACAATTTAATTTTAAATATTTTTTTTTAAAAATGAGATTTAGAAATAAATTTACACTTTTTTTTATTTTTTTTATTGTTTTTTTTTTCCTATTTACATTTCAACCATACGCCTTCAAGGTTTTTAAGTCAGTAAAAATGGAGCATTGAATCTAGTGTGTGCAGGCTTTTTACTGGTAGTGTATTTAGAGACTGACATGCTTTTGCCGTGCTGTTTTAAGATCAGCGTGGATCGGGGGATGCCGTGGGTCGAGGCCTGCAGCAAAGCAGACAAACTGACTGGGGAAAATGAGGGCTTCTACCTTTCCCACAAGGTATTTAGAACTATTACAGTAATCATTTACAAGTAATACGTTTTTACTATTTTCTACTTGTACTTTCTTTATTCCTGTTGGTGGCTTGTTCAGTAGTTATGGTGGTCATTTTGTGTGTCTCCAGCTGCGAGGGAGCCAGCCGTGTGTGCTGCTGGCAGAGCAAGGTCGAGGACGTAATCTCATCGTCTATAAGCCTAACATCGGCAGACAAGCCCACCCTGAAAACCTGGAGAATCTGCAGCAGCGGTACCGCAAGGTCAGAAGTGAGCCAGAGGCAGGCGCACCTTCACTCATTCGGTCATTACTTTCCACAACCGCATCATGATGTTCATTATTCTTAACAGTTGAGTGGACGGTTTAAAACTGACACTGTGTCATCTTAGTACACTGACTAGCCTGGTTTGGATTTAAATAAGCGATTATATTAAGAGCCTATGATTGGGTCATTATTACAGTGATTTTAATGTTTCAGCTGGCAGCAGTTCTTTTAATCCTAAGTGATAGTGTGTAGCTTCGCAGTTCTTAAACATCCATGTCGGAAGATGTAGCCTGTGGTCGTGGAAAAGTTTTTCCAGAAGGGGCAGATTATTGGCCTGCATCAAGCAAAATGTGCATTAAGGAGATTGCTGAAATCACTGGAATTGGGTTAAGAACTGTCCAATACGTTATTCAAAGCTGGAAGGATAATGGTGAACTGTCAATTTTGCTGGAAGAAATGTGGTTGGGGAAGGAATAAATCTTGAACGATCATGATGGGAGAGCTTTAAAACTTTTGGTGATGTCATGTCGTAAAAAATTGACAGTGGAACTCAACGGCTGTGTTTAGTAGTGAAAGTAAGAGCATTTCCACACACACACACACAACGCAGCAGGAACTTACAGGATCGGGACTAAACAGCTGTGTGGCCACAGGAAAGCCGTTTGTTAGTGAGGCTTCTTGAATAAAACGACTTAAATTTGCTAGGGAGCATCAAGATTGGACTGTGGAGCGATGGGAAAAGGTCATGTGGTCTGATGTGTCCAGATTTATCCTATTATACTCCACGTCTTAATTCGATTTTTGTTTACTTCGTGTATGACTTCAGTCGGATTAAGGTCATCAATAATCGCTGTTTACATGTTCCTTTCTTAATCAGAGTATCGTCTTAATCGGGTTCATCAGATTATTGTTGTCCATGTAGACGAACTGATTGGCCACCACAGAGTCCTGCCCTTAACCCCACCGAAAGTCTTTGGGATGCACCGGAGAAGACTTTTTTTACGAAGTGGTTCGACTCTGGATGGAAATAAGTGTCGTAATGTTGCATAAGGTTGTCAAAACAAACGCACGCTGTAATCAGAGCTAAAGGTGGTGCAAGGAAATATTAGTGTGTGCGACTTTGTTTTGGCCGGCGAATGTACATTCTTCATGTTAGGAAGCGCTGTAATCCTAAAGTCTGAAATACTTCATGAGCATTATTAAGGACAGTGTAAACCTTGGACTGGTTCAGATCAGTTTTGCACAGTGACACCTAGTGGATATCAGGAGCCAGGTCCTCACTTCTGTTTTTGGTTTATTACGCTGCTGTAGGTGACCCCAGAAGAGGCCAAAGATTGCTGGGAGAATCAGTTTGTCTTCTCGTTCAAGAAGTGCAGCCATGCCAACTGGTGAGTAACAAAAGGTTATGAGGTGGATTGTTTTTTTTTTTTTGTGTGTGTGTGCTGAAGCATCTCAGAAAGAAGAAGGGAAAAAAGATAAGATTGTTGCTTGTGTAAATATATATATATATATATATATATATATATATATATATATATATATATATATATATATATATATATATATATATATATATATATGCGTGTCTGCAGTAATTGATTTGATTTTTTTGGTCTGACATATCAACTCATCATATGTCTAAGCTGTGTGTGTGTGTGTGTGTGTGTGTGTGTGTGTGTGTGTGTGTTTATAGGAAAGGTAAGTGTAAGCAGTTGGAGCAGGGTCAGGAGTGCTGGCTGGGTATGCGTCTGCGGCAGTACCACATGCTGTGCGGAGCTTTGCTGAGAGTGTGGAAGCGAGTCGCAGATGTCGTCTCTGACATCACCAACTCCAGCATCCTGCAGATTGTGCGCCTCAAAACCAAACAGAACAGCAAGCAAGTCGGTAAGAATTACAATTTGCGCACACATACACAAGACAGACACTGCACAAACCATTCACACCGTCACCTTAGAAGCGATGGTATATAATCATTCTGGATTTTGCGTTAATCAACGAATGAATGATGGTGGTACTGTGTTTAGGTTACACAATGTTCTGTTTAAATCTCCTTCAGGTATAAAGATACCAGAGAACTGTGTTGAGCGTGTGCGCAGCGAGCTCTCTCAGATGGACTCTGAGGTGAAGCGAGCTCGGCAGCAGAAGGAGCAGCGCGCGCAGGAGCAGCGCGCGCAAGAGCAGCGCGCGCAGGAACAGCGCATCCTCCAGGAGCGTCTCAGGCTCGAGCAGCAGAAGTTCCTCTACAGCCGCAAGCCCTTCAGTCGCCCTGCTATGCATCCACCAAACCCCCCTCCGTACCCAAGCCCACAGCCAGGCTGGGCTGCTCTGCCGCCCAAGAGCCAAGCTGTGGACGAAGTGCTGGACCTCACACTCAGTCCCTGCCCGTCCCCTGAGCCCAAACCCACTCGTGCGAACGGTGTAGCGGCGAGGCTGAAGTTCCCGGAGACGTTTCACCTGGAAGAGCTGATCTCGCAGGAGCAGCAGAGGGCGAGACGACCGCCCTTACATCCCAACAGCTTAGACACACTGCAAACCATACACACACGGAAGCAGCAGCAGCACACGGTGCTGAGCGTGCTGCAGCAAAACAGGGCGAACCCAGGACATTTGCTCACGCCTCAGCAGAACTCCGGTCAATTCAACACACAGCTGCTGAGACACAACGGGAGCAAACCGGACATTAACACGCTAACCAACCACGGCATACGCATGCAACAGTTTCAGCAGCATGTAAACTCTGTATCACGGCCACCTCAGTTGCTTCAGCCCTCCCCTATACAGCAGGACGCTCATCAACACTCACTGATGCACGTGCACACACACAGTTTGCATACGCATGTACGGGAAAACCAAATGCCAGTCAGTGAACCTGCTCCACTTTCACTAAAACTGGTTCAGCAGGGCTCTCTCAGCAGTCAGTCGGTCACGGAAAGTTCTGCGACTCCGCAGGACAACTTCAGTTTCGACCTCGAACTGCTCGGTCATCCTGCATACTCGTTAACCTCTAAAGGCCCTCCCTCCCCTTCGTTTTCTTGTCCTTCCCCTGGGACGTCCTCGCTCTTCTCTTCAGACCCCCAGTCGTCTTCCCTCTCGGACTCCATCTCCCCTTCTTCTCTGTTTGCGCCTTCGTCCGACCGACCGCATCTTCCGTTACCCAATGGCCACTGCAGCTCGGACGCCCAGGATGTCCACAAGGCCCTAATGGCTCGCGGAAGTCCTGTAGACCGCCGCCACTCCGTCATTCAGTTCAATCCTTTAGACTGGGACGCCACCTAGTGGCCAATAATGCTTGCGAGTTTATATCACCACTGTACATGCACGTGGCAGTACTGTCACTTTTCTTTACTGTGATCTCAGCAGGTCTGGCTGAGGTATTTTGCAGTCGGTGTTGTTCTTTCTGCAGTTTGTCCACCCCCATCCTAGATCATTCGTCCACTGGCTGTAGTATACAGGTGCGTCTCAAAAAATGTTAATATCCTGGGAAAGTTCATTTTGTTTCCATTATTTAATTCAAAAAATGGAACTTTCATATATTCTAGATTCATTACACATAAAGTGAAATATTTCAAGCCTTTTTTTGTTTTAACGTGATTAAGGCTTACAGCTCACGGAAATCAAAAATCCAGTATCTCAAAATATTCAAATAAAGAATTTATCATAGAGAAATGTCGACCTGAGAAGCGCTCTAATAAGCTAATTAACTCAAAACACCAGCAAAGGTTTCCCGAGCCTTTAATCTCTCGGTCACAATCACGGGGAAGATGAAGGTAAACGTTGCATTTCATTTGTAAATCAAGGTTCCAGAGTCTGGAGGAAGAGTGGCAAGGAACAGAACCCAAGCTGCTTGAAGTCCAGTGTGAAGTTTCCACAGTCAGTGATGGTTTGGGGTGTCATGTCATCTACTGGTGTTGGTCCACTGTGTTTTCTCAAGTCGAGAGTCGATGCAGCGTCTACCAGGAGATTTTAAGCACTACATGCTTCCATCTGCTGAAAGATTTATAGAGATGCTGATTTCCTTTTCCAGCAGGACTCGGTACCTGCCCACAGTGCCAAAACTACTAGTAACTGGTTTCCTGACCGTGGTATTACTGTGCTTGATCGTCCAGCCGACTCGCCTGACCCGAACCCCATAGAGAATCTACGAGAGACACCAGACCCGACAATACAGACGAGCTGAAGGCCGCTATCAAAGCAACCCGGGCTTCCAGAACAAACACGTCAGCAGTGCCACAGGCTGATCGCCTCCATGCCACGCCGCATTGATGCAGTCATTCCTGCAAAAGGTTTAAAGCCTCAACCGAGTATTGAGCGCATAAATGAACATACTTTTCACAAGGTCGACATTTCTGTATTATGAATTCTTTATTCTAATATTTTGAGATGCTGGATTTTTTTATTTCCGTGAGCTTTAAGCCATAATCATCAAAATTAAAACAAAAAGAGGCTTGAAATATTTCACTTAATGTGTATTGAATGTAGAATATATCAAAGTTCCACTTTTTGAATTAGATTACAGTGGGGGGGGTGAACTTTTCCACGATATCACATTTTTTGAGACGCACCTGTAGTTCCTTACAAGTGTTTTCATCAGCAGTGTTTCTTCCTTCACTGAAATTAAGGTCCATTAATTCAGGATGCTTTCAGGATACATTTGGTAGTTTTATGGCTCGTGGTTTAGGTGAGGTGGTTATTTTCCCAGTTAATAAAAAAAAAAATAAAAACAAATATTTTTAGAGCGGTACACTAGTTCAGATTTCTATGGAAGTCGTGTCTGAATATGGTTTAATCATCTCAAATATGTTGCAAAGCATTAACTAACCTATTTATCACTATAGATCACTATAGCTCCTGGTGCTGCTTCTGAATGATGCAGATTTCCATATATGACGATTCTTCCTGGGGTTTTTATTTAAATTTTATTTTTTTATTGTTGTTGTTACCGACCAAATGCAAGTGTCTTCACTTAAATACTGATCAGTTTGGATTATTCAGAACAACTACAGACATCCTGGAAAACTCTCATCAGTGCACCTTTTAAATGCTTTTGAAACATCAAATACATTATGTATATTTATTTATATGGTCCTTTTGGGCTTTTGTAACAACTGCTTCCTGTTGAAAACTGAATCAAGACCTGGAAGAAAATGCCTTTAGCTCAGTCAGTGCCTTTGTATCATTTAAGATGCAGTCAACAATATCGTGTGTGTGTGTGTGTGTGTGTGTGCGCGTGCGTGCGCATGAGCGTGCATGTGTGTATGTTCTATAAAAGCAGATTAAATGCGTATTATTTATTATTGCGATCATCAACTTGCACCCTCTACAAAGATATCTGCTCTACTTCATCAGAGGGGCTCACTGACTTAGAAATTTCTAATACTGCTGTTTTTACATACTGACCCCGTGAAATTTTTCCCCCCTATAATTCCGTGGGCCTGAGCTTGAGTAGAGGGACGGAATGTCTGGAAATATCTAGGGTATGAAAATAAAGCTAACAAACGTCATCCCTAGGATAATGAAGTACTCTATTTGCTTTACTGCTTGTGTACTTTCTCAGGTATAGTGTAAACTTATTACTGTCCAGACCAATTATTATTTAACTCAAAGAATTAAAGGACCTTTTTTTTTTTTTTTTCTTTTCTCTTTCTTTTCTTTTTTTAACTTTGGGGATTGAACACCAAATTATTTATTAGGCTATTGGTTATCTTAAGAGGTTTTTTTTTTTTTTTTTTTTTTTTTTTTTTTTTGCTTTTTTTTCTTCTTTTCCTTGAACCAATTACATTATTAAAGACTTTTGACAGTTAAACTACTGGACCTCATGCTAACCTCAGTCTCCTTCTTGAGGGAGTAAAACATTTTAGCAATAAAGATAAATTCGCCCCTTGAACAAGTAAAAAAAAAAAAAAATTAAAAAAAAAATAATAATAATAATAAAAAGAGCCTGAAACTTGATTAGGATTCTTGTTGGGCTCTCCTTTGTTTGAAATATTTTTCAAATGTATCAGAAGACTATTATATTTCAAAAAAGAAAGAGGAAAAAAAGAAAAGATTACTAAGGATACGTTTCTTATGAGGTCAAGATATTCTTGTATAGGTGGAACGGAAGCAATTTGTTGTCTTTGGTGTCGTTGCTGTTGTTCTTGATGTTTGTATTCTTGTTATAATGACTATAATTATTGTTATTTATATCCATGGGACATTTTTAGTGGTGGTTAGTCCTGGTTATAATCTTGAGTAGTTTAACACTTTTTTAAACGTCTTGTTCGGGTCTTCTCTTTCTTTCTTCGTGTATTCTCTATTTACGGAAACGTCGACGCTTCTTTTTAACTCGCCACCAAATCTACTGCACTGCCTTGCACCCTGTCCAACATCGCCGTGTCATTTACATCTCGGTCGTCTTTCGCAGTAAGTGATTACAGATGTACAAAATCTTTATTTTATTCTTTATTATTGGGTTTTAGTCATTGATCCCAGTCACACCAAAGTCTCCAGCATGGTCTCGCGTAATCTCAGGAAAAGTTAGGGAATCTTTTTAAGCAATGCACGGCAGTGAAACACTGTGCTGCATTTCTGACTACTGTATTTCATAGATTTAGGCTTTTCAATATTTCAGAAAAGAAAAATCGATCAGATTATGAAACGGCTTTCCGATATCCCTGATATTGATTGATTCGTAATCCCATCCAAAAAAAAGCTCCTCCACTGATTGGACAGTCAGTTTCCGCCGTCATTTTTTGCCATCACTGTCCTGTTTACTGTGCGTTATTGTAAATGGTTCCTTGACGTTTTTTTCCCCCCCAACATGTCTCTAGTCTTGAGATATATTCGCCCACTGTGTAAGAGATGAGACTGCTCTGTTATTGCTCAGAAACTCGTCCGATTTCTTTATACTCTTTCTCTACCCAGACTTTTATATTCTGTATAAAAGAAGAAATCACAAAACGAACACTTTCATAATAAAAATACAAAACATTTATTAAAAGTGCTACTGATTGTATGTATTATTATTATTATTATTATTATTATTATTATTATTATTATTTCCAGTAAAATTTTATTTTAAGCACTTTTACCTTGGGCTTCTGTATTTTATCTGAATATTTATGATTTTAGTTGGAAATGTAAATATTGTAAACAACTGTGCCTTTTGATTCATTCTGAACGTTTTCTACAACATAACAGAAGGAATATATTGTACTGCAATATTAATTTTGTTAACAAACAAAATAAAAGTTTAAAGAGTTTGTTGAAATCATGTCTCGATTACCCCGTATCTGTTTGTCTTTTTATCTGTTGACGTGTCTGGGCTGCAACGTTACAGGTACGTGCGTAAATATAAACGGATTTTAAAAAGTGTCATTCCTTGAGCAGTTAAAAAGGGTTAGTGTTGGAAAATATGAGAAAAATGTTGAGACATGCCGTCAGGGATAAAGTCACGTTACCCTGTCATGTTTTATAGTATCCGACCTCAGAGGAGGATATTCAGTCCTTCTAGGATTTTTGCCATCAAAGGAATGAACGCAAAATCAAGTTGACGCCGCAATATTCGGAGGAGCTTGAAATTCTTTTTTAAAAATCACCAGAGGTTTGCCGCAGATTTGGGGCGAGACGTGTCACGTGACGTCATCACAACACGCATTCAGCCAAAGCCCTTTTCGATTCACGTGCGTTTTTTATTTAGTCCTGCCCTAAAGAAGCGATTTCACATAACAGATGTTTACATATAGTCCACAAGACACAAAAAATAACTGAATTTACACAAGTGAACTGGTTCAAAAGTTTACACACGCTGGATTGTTAATCCCATGTGTCGTCACCTGGATGATCAGCAACTGTTTTTATGTTGTGTGATAGATGTTCATGAGTCTCTTGTTTGTCCTGAGCAGTTAAACTGCCCACTGTTCTTCAGAAACAAAAAAAACCCCTGTACATTCTTTGCTTTTCCAGCATCTTCTGCATCTTTGACCCCTTTCCAACAGTGACTATATGATGTTGAGATCCATCTTTTCACACTGAGGACAACTGAGGGACTCGTACACGACTACTACAAAAGGTGCAAACATTCAGTGATGCTCAAGAAGGCAATACGATACATTAAGAGCCAGGGGGGTGTAAACTTTTGAACAGGATGATTGTTATAAAAATCGTTATGAATTTGTCTTCTGGGTAATTTTATTATGTTTTATGTAGCTTCTGAAAGGGGGTATTAAATGGAAGAAAAAAGATCTTTAAATAAAATCATTTACACTGGTCATCCTTTTCAAAAGTTTATACCCCCCTGTTATGTGAAATAGCTTATTCAGGGAAGTACTAAATTTAAAAAAAAAAAAAAAAATTAAATGCATTTTTAATGATCCCTCTTATTTTAAAATAATATTTGTAACATTTTGCAGATTCATCAAGGAGTGTGTAAACTTATGACCTCAACAGTATGGATATTTTACAATCTTGATTTTTGTCCTCATTCAGACGTCAATACTGTTATTAATTTGTCCTCTAAACAGCCCTATTGATGATGAAGCGAATGCCATTGAAGTAGAATTACTATCAAATGCAGATGACTTAGAGTTGAGTGCAGAAGTTTGCATACCCCTTGGACAAAATGAAGGCAACGTATAAAGGATAAATCCAAAAAATGTAGAAATTTAATTTAAAAAATCCAGAAATTTTAATGGTTTCCACTACAAATTCCATTAAAACCATTAATAAATGTAGTATGTTTTGGGCCATATTCTAATAGGAATTAATGCTTTGTATTGGTTTCCACTAGACATAAACATGCCACCAACAGAACCCAACACATTACCAGTAGAGACCCACAAGGACCATTAAAGTTTCTATTAAAACAATTAGAATTTCCTTACTGGCGGTCATGCCAAAAGTTTGAACTGTTTGAGTTTAATTGAATGAGAGAGACAGAGAGGAACCGAGAGAGTGTGTGTGTGTGTGTGTGTGTGAGAGAGAGAGAGAGAGAGAGAGAGAGAGAGAGAGAGAGAGAGAGAGCGAGCGAGCGAGAGAGAGAGAGGTGTATACATGAAGGAAGTAGTAGATGAGAGCAGACTTTCAGCCCCCCGCCCCCCCCCGAAAACGACTCGCAGGACGCGCGACATGCACGCGCAACTGTCAACGGCGCGCGACTGAAGTAGGCTACCAGAGAAACGCCGTTGTTGTTTTTTTGTTTGTTTGTTTGTGGATATGTGTATAGTCAAACACATTACACGCTGTTTGTTTCATTAAAACGGTAAAAGTTTTATTTGGAAATGTTCTCTCGGAAGAGAAAGGAGTTGACTAAAACGCCTTCGGTTTCAAAGAAGTCTCAGTCAGGAAATCCTGGAGCTCACTGCACCCCGGTAAGATCACTTCAGCAGCTTCCTCTCCTTCACTTCTCTCACTCACCCAATATTATTTATATTATATAATTAATAATAATAATAATAATAATAATAATAATAATAATATTGGGTATTTATTTCACTAAACAAGATTTGAATAGCAAGTATGTTTGAAACACATCTAACGTCACACACATAACTGTCATTAGCTTGAGCTGCTAAACATAGCTGTTTTTTTTTAGGTTTACTATTAACACATAACTCTTACAAAAAAAATGTATTTATTTAGTTATTAGCTTTGGGTTTTTTTTTTCGCTTGAAACACAACAAACACCAAATGAACAGTTTAGAATATATCTTATTTTATTTTTTATTTTTTTTCAACACGGAGCCTATAGTTTGCGCATGAGCTCTCAACCAATCAGAATCATGCAGGTCCAGAATGCTGGATTCTCATTGGTTCTCACAGCACTACAGATTACATACAGGTGAAGAAACTAAAAGCATGCGTAAGTATGTTAAAGGTGCAACAGTCGAGCTTTTACATTTCTTTCCAGAAATCACCTGGAAAATCACGTAGAGCATGAAGAGCAATTATTTTAAGCCATGCACTCCAGTGTTGCCAAACTCCTCCCTCTGAAAATCTCCATACCACCCTGAAAAGTCTCCAATTTTCACAAAAAGTCGTCAAATATGAAAAGAACGTACATGGAAGTCTGCATATGTGTATATTTTAAATAAAATAAAATAAAAAAATCCCTACTCATATAGCATGTCTGTATATAGTTAAAAAGTAAATGTGTAAAGTAAAACCTTATCTAAAACAGGCCAAGCTATTCTTCATTGGGATCATCTTTCTCCTCATATGATGCCATTGTCCCAGCTTTCTCAGTTACATCACATGGAAGACTGTCATTCCAACAGGTTTTGCCACAAGCCAAAAGTCCATATCTTAAACATTTATTTTACAATGTTTAACTGACTGAAGACTCTCTCCATGTCTGCGTTACTGTATGGGAGTGTCAAACCTTGTCACAGCTAGGTTATATCGTTCTTTAAAGGGATTCTCACCTGCTGCGTCTCTGTATAAATTTACTTCAGTCCACGAGTTCTCTGTACTGTCCATGTTTTTGCCAACGGACGTAGGGAAAGGTCTGCTGTGGTCTCTCGAGTTTCCCGATTTCTTCTGGAGCGGTCACAAATGCTTCGGCCAACTCAACAATCGATGGTTTTCGAGGGAGTCCGAGCAGGCTCGTAGCATGATTGAGCGTGACCGTAAGATTACGGCGGTGTGTGGCCAACCAGTGCCCCAAATAAAAACATCTCCAAAAAAAATCACAAATTTTATTTCAATATAGCCAAAATCTTTGCGACTCCTTGTCTCAGATCTGCTGTTATAGAACATGAAAACACATGAATACCTTCTGACCAATCAGAATCGAGAATACAACAGCATTGGGAATCACAGGTTTATATCGATACGCTTTGTTTTAATATATTATCGTGATGGTTTCTATAGTAACAGCCTGAATATGATCACCGATACAGCAAAGCTTTCTGTAAGTAGACTGCTGTTTAACATTTATGGAAGGAGTCTCCAGTGTCAGCTCCGGTAACTTCTCTAAAGACACACACACCCTGTCACAACACCAAGTCACAGAGACATGCCTACACTTATATTGTGATTAAGAAATCCGTATTTATACATAATCCATATTTATTTATAATAATCCATATTTATTCATATTAATCCATATGCACCCCAAACAAATCCACGCATGTCCACCTCCTCGTCTCTTTACACCAGGGTAACGTTTCATAACAAGCCTTGTCAGGTGTTCCTTTTTCAATTTTTGATTCCAGACAATGCAGGAAGAGAAGTTTTCGACAATAAGACTTCACACTGCATTGCTCTGGGCTGCATTTTTTTTTAACCCACCCCTGTATTTACTGCAGAAGTCTCAAAAACTTAAAAAAAAAAAACAAAAAAAAAAAACAGTCTCGACGCCTTTAGTGTTCTATAACAATATTAATGGCTATTTCTAGTGAACGGTTTTTATTATATCAGCACTCAGAGATATTTAGTAGTAATATAGATGCTGTGGTATCGGACGGGGAAACCTGTTCTATAGAAGAAAGTTAAAGTAGGCACGTTAAATACGACCCGTATTTCAGTCTGAGAGAGTATGGAAGGTACTGTATGGTTTGAGTGGTTTTTAGACTTTTAATATTTGCTTCATGTATTTGCTCGTCATTTCATCCTGATCATCATTCATTCGATATTCATTACAAAGCGCACGCCATTCTTTTCATTCTTTAATCGAATCCGTCCATCTTGTCCTTATAACCACTGCCCCGTTTCTTTCTGTGCATTCTCTTTCCACTTTTTAAAAGTGGAGATAATGACGAGACAACACAAGATAATTCTCCATCCATCTTGTTCTTTTAACCCATTATTCCATCTCATCCCATTTATTCTCTCTCTCTCTATCTCTCTGTCCGTTTTTTTCCTCTCTTCCCAATGTGTAAATCCAGCTCTCGGTTCTTCAGGAGCAGCCTCAGAGAGACACTATCGATGGTGCGTCCTCGCTGGCAGTGCCGGATCTGGCGGTTCTGTCCTCATGTCCCGGCACTCCCTCCATCATCCACAGTAAGCTCATGGCATCACCCACTGCCAACCTGAAGCGCTCTACAGGACTTAGCCGCCATGCCAGCGCTGCAGGGTTTCCATTTCAGACCGCCGGAGCCTGGGGCTTCAACAGGAACCAAGGGAAGTGTTTTGAGAGCACCGAGGGGACCGCCATCGACGTAGAGGACATCCCGCCTTTACTGAGGGACGTGGCACGCTTCGCAGAGGCTGTAGAGAAGCTCAAGGATGTGGTGCTGTACGAAGGTGGGCTCTTGGCTTTAAATTCTGATTTTGTTTCTGCCTGGTAGAAAGGTGTAGTTGGATTACTGTATACATACGCAGAGACTGTAAATACTAGACACGCGTCTGTCTGTTTAGCACACCAGGAAACATCGTGTTTTATCAGCCATTGAAAACTAATTCAGTGTTGTGAAGCTCTATTTCTCCAACAAGGTTAATCTCATTTTGCATTCATGTCAAGAGAAGCTCTCATTCAGCGAATGCAACAGTAACAATAACACCCACAGAGGCTCTGTAATGAAGGCTGCACATGAATGAAATGTACGTTATAAACAATGTAAATGTATCAAAAATACAAGGCAAGTTGTAAGCCGGATTTACGGCCTGGTTTTGCCCTCGCAGACAAAAGAGAGTGGGGATCGGTGTGTGCCAGATTTTGTGCCATCACAACCAAAGATGGCCACCGACAAAGTTCTGTAATTTGGAAAGTGTCAGGATTTTAAAAATTTTTAACTAAAGTCTCATAGCGAACATTGGCAAGACACTCGTCTAAACTCCACCGATAAGAGGATGGCATTGGGTTGACTCAAAACCCGAAACTTGTGAAATGCTTACGTTTGAACAAGTGATATTTTTTATTTAAATGATCACATACATTTTTCCCTACATGTCTGAGAGTGAGTTGCAAATCTACCACGAATGCTAACGGATAGGGGAAAAAACATTATTACCACAAATGTAATTTAAAGAATAGATGTTCCATGTACAGTCCCCTCCGAAACTATAGGAGCGGCAAGGCCAATCGATGTGTTTGTGCTATACACCAAAGACATTTGGGTTTGAAAACAAAAGATGGATATGAGACGAGAGATCAGGATTTCAGATTTTATTTCCTGGTATTTACATCTATATGTGTTAAACAACACCAAACATTGAACCTTATGTATCAGGGGTGGGCATGAGTACTCTACCCTAATGAGATCTCAATGATCGATCGTAAAAAATTCTAAGTTCGGTTGTACTGTTTTTCTGTTCCGGTCTCTATAGGAACCCTTATTAAAACTGGCTAAAGAGAGCGACTGAATCACTTCAACAGAAACTTTTTGTGCGTTAGTAAGAATAAAAATGAGCTCCGGGTCGAGCTGTAAACTTTATCAATTCCTTTTATAAAATAAACTTGAGAAATTCCTGGAAAATACTTGTTTTGAGCACCAGCAAACCTGAAAAGAACGCCCGTGTCTTGCATTCATTCTTGCCAAATATCGACGAGAGGAAACGAGCACGGCTTGCAACCTTGAAGTTAAAATACCCCTCCAAAAGTAGGTTTGTGTGTGCTCTTATCATTTTGTGGACAAAAAGCCCTCCGAACTTCACCCCGATCCAGAGCTGTATCTAAGATATGAACGCCCACCTGTAACCAATCTAGTTACCCAAGCTGCTAACTTTCTGACCGAGCTCTAACTCTCTGCTTAAAAAAAATATAGTTGCCATGTTCCCCGGACAAAACCTGGCCTTCTTTTATTTGGGAAGGTAATTATACGCTTGTGTGCTTTTGTAATTTCGGCGTTCCTCGTCATCAACGCCTTCAGAGAAACCGAAGTAGATAATAGTAGCTTCTACCCAGCATATCATCTACCCAGTCACTAAACTTTGACGGGTGAGGCACTGTCAAATAACAGTCATCGCGACACTATAAAGCGTTGGCACTATGGAGCCATATGCATTTTTTAGCCATTTTCACAAGTTTTAACGCCGCAAGGAACATACGCTAATTTGACTGTAAAACACCAGAGACCGGAAATGTAAAACAAGCGTCCGGTGTGAGCCTGGCGAGACTTCTGCGTTCAGGAAAAAGGTAGATATGATGCTTGTATTTTTATTATACTAGGATTTTTTTGGTACTTTTTTTTTTTTTGTTACAAACATTATGACAGCCTGTAATATTGAACAAGTGCGACACTGAAACAAGAGGATGCATAGCAGAAGCAAAAGACGTCCGTGTTACATACAGTATATGAACATGGACAACGATGTAGTTCTACTGAGTACTCAAGTAGACAAATTGCACAAAATGCCCATCCCTAAAATGTATAGGAGCAGATGAGTCTTGAAGTAAATGAAAGTAAATTACACTTATATTTGGTTGATTATCCCTTGCTTGCAGTAACTGCATCAAGCCTGTGACTTACTGACATCACCGAATTGTTGGTCTTTTCTTTTGTGATGCTTTTTGGATGGACTTCTCCCTTCAGTCTCCTCTTCAGGAGGTGAAACACATGCTCAGTCGGGTGAGGGTCTGTTGATTGACTTGACCAGTCTAAAACCTTCCATTTTTTCCCCTCTGATTAAGTCCATTGTCAAGTTGGAGGTGTGTTTTGGATCGTTGTCTTGCTGCATGAATAATTTCCATCCGATTAATTTGGATGCATTTCTCTGTAAATTGTCAGACAAAATGTTCCAGAAAAGTTCTGAACTCATTCTGCTGCTACCATCATGAGATACATCATTGATAAAGATTAGTGAGTCTGTTCCAGAAGCAGCCATACAAGCCCAAGCCATGACACTACCTCCACCATGTTTCACAGATGAGCTTGTATGTTTTGGATCATGAGCAGATCCTTTCTTTCTCCACACTTTGGCCTTTTCATCACTTTGGTAGTCGTTAATCTCTTGTGGCTCGTCTCTGTATTTCTTTGTGAATTCCAATCTGGCTTTCCGATTCTTACTGCTGATGAGTGGTTTTCATCTTGTGTTTTGGCCTCTATATTTCTGCTCTCAAAGTCTTCTTTGAATGGTGGATTGTGATACCTTCACCCCTGCCCTGTGGAGGTTATTGGTAATGTCACTGACTGTTGTTTTTGAGTTTTTCTTCACAGCTCTCACAATGTTCGTCATCAGCTGCTGTTGTTTTCCTTGGCCAACCCATTCAGTGTCTATTGCTCAGTACACCAATGGTTTCTTTCTTTTTCAAGACATTCCAAATTGTTGTATTGGCTATGCCCAATGTTTGTGCGGTGCTTGATTGATTTTGCTTCTTTTTTCAGCTTCAAATTGGCTTTCTCCCATAGACAGCTCTCTGCTCTTCATGTTTGCTTGTCCTTTTTTTAAATAACAAATGCAGACTTCACAGGTGAAACTGAAGTCTAAAACCAAGAGTAGATGTTCAGAGCTATTCATTCTTTAAACAATCAATCTAACAGGACACACCTGGGCACCAAAAAACACTTATCAGTCACATGTTCCAATATTTTTGGATCACTTGAAAAAAAATTGGATGGGTTCAAACAAAAGCTGCCATGTTGTAAGTTGTTTAACACGTCTAGATGTAAATATGAGGAAAAGAAAGCTGAAATTCTGATCCATCATCTCACATTCATCTTTTGCTCTCAAACACAATTGTCTTTTTTTTTTTTTTTTTTTTTGCATAGCAAAAACAATTGATTTGGCCTTGCTGTTCCAGTAGTTTCAGAAGGGGTTGTATTTATTACCCAGCTACAAACTCGTCCAAACTTCCCTTTGCTTTTAAAAGCGTTTCTCTAGGCAGAACGGTGCTACTGTTATACCGAGGGTTTGTTTCTGTTTATTCTGCCTGAGCCCGGATCGTACTCTTTGATAAAGTAAGCAGATTTTTTTTCTTTTAATCAAAGGTCCATCATTAGAGGATCTTCACTGTATAGTCTGACTGGTCAACATGTTATCCCACAGCCTGCTGTAGAATTCAGCCCAGATCATCTCGTACAGTGTGACAGTGAAGAAAGAAGCTTTAAAAGATCAGAAAACAGGCTGGCATGATGTTCGTGAATAAAACGTACCGATTGTAAACCATTCTTTTTTTGATAAATGAGAACAGTTCTTTGAAATGGACTGGCTAGAATGTTAAGTCTAGATGCTTTTAAAAAAATAGTAATGTTGATATGAACTAGGCAACATTCTGGTGCTAGAAGTCACAAGCGTATACAAACACACAAGTTCAGGCAGTTGCTGTAAAACATATTAACCCTCAACTCTGCCATAATTCTTTTGAAAAAAGGCCATATCTGCTTTCAGATGTAGCTTTTTATTTTTTTTCTCTCCGTTTCCCCGGTGATAAAGAGGAAGGAAAGGAATGGTGCGTCAAATGTTTTTGTTGTGACTTGTTGCTCGAGATTACACACGTCTGCTATGCAGGACTACCTGCTCTCTGAAGCTGAGGAGTGTCTTTAGAGTAATAATATAAGCAATATGTATACAATTCCTGTAAAAAAAAAAAAAAATCCTTTGGTACTTTAATGACTTTTAAAGTGATCTTATCAAGTAGGATGGTAACACAGAGTAGTGCTTTGTAAGGTTTATAAGGCAGCTACTTCCCAGCACCGATGGAGCACATTAAGGAAATATAACTCAATGTCTTCACCCTTTTCGTCTGTAATTTTATCTGAATTATCTGGAATTCCCAAAACAACAACAACAAAAAAAGGGTGCGAGTTTCGTTTTAAAGGCTGAACAGCATTCAGTTATCGGGCCGTCAGTACTGACGCACTTCCTTTAAGCACTGCTGTTTTCACCAATGCTGCTTCCTGTTTACATTACAGGCCATAGAGACACAGGCACTGTATCATCATGTGGGACTTTACTAGTCAAATGCCCCGTGTAGGTCCCCCTCTAACCTCACTGAACCATCAAAGAGTGACTGAAACCAAGAGACACTTATGAAGGTGAATGAAAACTGACAGCGAATTGGAGGAATTGGGTTAAACCAGTGAATACTGTTTGTCCTGGGAATGTAGCATCATGGTAAATTTCACCGTTTCACTATTGCACAGTATTGTGGGTTTCTGAGGTGATGATATTAATCATCATCATCATCTCCTCAAACACTCTGCTGTTGTTGCACTAACAAGTCTTTCATGGGAAAATCACACCAAAGCCTCATTACAGCAATCAGAATCATGTGTTGTGGTCAGAAGAGACCAAAACCCTACTGGCTAAGAGTACTATCAATATGTCATGTTGTAAGAAAAAAAAAGGAGAAGCCTCCAAACCCACAGTGGAGGTGGAGCATTGATGCTTTGGGGCTGTTTTGGGGCGAGTGGGCTGTGTGGAGATTTCTGACTAATTGGAGGATATTATTGCCTCAGACCTGGTTAAGACTTTACTGTGGATATATCTTTTAAAAAGATAACGTCCCTAAACAATGAAAAAGATGTAAAGAAAGAAAAAAGGAAGAAAAAAAGTCACTGACAAAGAAAGAAAGAAAATAAAATACAATAAAATAAAATAAAGACAGTCAGCTTCTAGGAAAGAAAAGAAAGAATGAAAATCAGTGGCAAAGAAAGGTAAATGAAAGAAAGAAAGACAGTCATTTATGAAGGAAGGAAGAAAGAAAGAAAGGAAAAAGTCAGTGACCGAAAGAAAGAAGTGACAAGAAAGGAGAGAGAAAGAAAACAAAAGAAAAAAGAAGGAAGGGATGAAGGAAATCAGTGACTTTGAGGAAACAGGAGGTGAGTTGGATGCAGGTGCAGATTTTAGTTTAATAAAGACCAAAAGAAAACACCGATCATAAACTATGAACTTGTGTCACAAAGTTAAGCCACATAATCATGAAACAACATACATTCGCCCTGGAAGCATAACGCACAAAGAACGCCAACGCAAGAAAAAGAGTGCTGTACAAACAGTGACTTAAATACCTGTGCTCATTACCCAAACTGTGAATCAGGTGTAACCAGTCATGTGACGTGATCATGTGTCTAGCAGTAGCTAATGAGGCTAGTTCCAGCATATCCATGACAGTGACAAAGAAAGAAAGAACGTGAGTTACTAGGAAAGAAAGGAAAAAATGAAAATAAGTGACAAGAAGAGAAATGAAATGCAGTCAAAAATATCGAAAGAAGAAAGTTACTGACAACAAAAGAAATGAAAAAGTTACTGACAACGAAAGAAAAGGAAAAAGTTACTGACAACGAAAGAAAGGAAAAAGTTACTGACAACGAAAGAAAGAAAGAAGTCAGTGACAAAGAAAGAAAGAAACAATTAAAAAATTAAAAACCGTTACTAGGAAAGAAAAGAAATTCTGGAAGTCAGTGACAGAAAAAAAGAAAAGAAAGAAAGACAGTCAGTAACAGAAAGAGAGAATTATTCATTGACAGGAACGGAGGGAAAGAAAAGACATTCACATGAACAGACATAGTCACAGGAAGATAAAATCTTCCAGCAAAAGTGCTGTTTCACCAGATATTGACTAGGGGTGCCAATAGTTTTGACATGGCTGTTTTGCAGAAATAGTTTCACTTCTTAAGATACATTTTCTAACCGAAGCAATAATGTGTTAAATTAAAACATTCACATATAAAGTGATTCCATGTGTTTAAGCTCGGAATACCGCTACTGCATGTGTCTTTAAATACATATTCGATAATCTGCTCATTTTCACAGAGAAAGCTAATAAATCTGGATTTAATTGTATGAAATCTGAAAGAAACTTTATTAAACACAAAACCGATTTATGTAGGTTAAGTGCACCTGAGGGGTTGAGAGCCTTCAGCATTAAAGTGGGACGTGGGAGGGTTTTCCCGAGGACCGGAGAGATAAGCTCTAATCTCACTGACCGTTGCAACAGGAAATTCACTGCACTTCTGTAGGTCACACTGGATATGAACTTCTGCTGAATGCTGCAAATGGAAATTTCCTTTCACTTTATAAAAGTAGACTTGTGTCTCTACAATGCATGGGGAAAAAAAGAAAAAAATCACATCCCACAGATTAGCTCTGTGTGTACAAGTGTGGCTGACAGAGAGAAGCCATTAAGTGAAAAATGAAGAAGTACACAGAGAGTGTGATCATTCACTGACTCTTTGTTAGACAGATAAAGTCTGCCATTGTTTTCATCTGCTGCTATTCTCACATGCACCCACGTCTCTTATGTGTGGCGTGCGTGTTTGTGTGTGTGTGCGCATGCATGGGGGGTGGTAAAGAAAGAGGAAAAAACTCATTCCAAGACAAGTATGAAACAGGTATATAAGAGAAAGCTGGAAAGAAAGGTGCAGTCCGTGAGAGAAAGAAAGATAGTCATAGAGAAAAAGAAAGATGCTGGTTAATATGAGCGGCAGATTAATACTGGAGACATGCAGATTAATATCAAAGGCAAATTTAGGTTAATATCAGAGGCAGATTCATAACAGGCAGCTGTAGGTTAATGTCAAAGGCAGATTTAGATTAATTTCAGGGGCAGATTAATATCAGAGGCGGCTGTAGATTCATATAGGAGGCAGAATAATATCAGAGGCAGGTGTAAATTAATATCAGAGGCAGATGTGGATAAATATCAGGGGCAGATGTGGATTAATTTCAGATTAGTTCAGATTATTTCAGGCAGATTAATATCAGAAGCCGATAAAGAGCTGTAGATTAAGATCAGAGGCATGCTAATATTGAAGGCAGATGTGGATTAATATCAGATACAGGTGTGGATTAATATCGGTTACAGATGTAGATAAATATCAGAGGCAGATGTGGATAAATATCAGAGGCAGATGTAGATTAATATCAGGGGCAGATGTGGATTAATATCTGATGTAGATTAATATCAGATACAGATGTGGATAAATAGAGGCAGATGTGGATAAATAAGGCAGATGTGGATAAATATCAGAGGCAGATGTGGATAACTATCAGAGGCAGATGTGGATAAATATCAGAGGCAGATGTGGATAAATATCAGAGGCCGATGTTGTTTAATATCAGAGGCAGATGTGGATTAATATCAAAGGCAGATTTGGATGAACATCAGAGGCACATGTGGATTAATATCAAAGGCAGATATGGTTTAATATCACAGGCAGATGTGGATTAATATCAAAGGCAGATATGGTTTAATATCACAGGCAGATGTGGATTAATATCAAAGGCAGACGTGGATTAATGATGTGGAGGCAGATTGCAGAAACACACAGTAGTTCTCAGTATCATGTCATACTTTATGAAAATGCCTGTTTTGTGGTAATACATTGCTGTTTGGATGTTTGTTTCTTAACCAGAACATTGTAATGACTGGCGCAGGATCTTGTGGTCAGGGATCTTCATGTTCTCTGTGTGTGCTTTGTCTACACAAACGACACATAATGTAGCGCTTTAAGAAGTTACTTGAGGTCAGACTCCGTGACTCAGAGACTCCGGAGCGTCCAGTGACGTGTGTGCAGTGTGAGCTTCGAGCGGACTATAGGGGACGTTCCCTTTTAACACAGATCAGCATCGCTGCGGAAAAGATGAGGAGATGGAGCAGATACTGTGGGCTTTTGGAGTCGAGAGAAGTCGGATGTTACAGTGCACACATCTGTCTTTGTACCTGTACACACGTTTCAGTCACCACTTTTTCAGGTCATACTTAATTGTCTGTTGTCACCAGTTTTTCAGGTCATAGTCTGTTGTCTGACATCTGCGTCTTTAGTTTTGTGCTCAAAGAAGAAGTAAAAGAAGCTCTTTCGCTCGATTGAAGCGGATCAGACGAGCGATTGTGTAAATGTAATGTAGCATGCTTTGTAATGTAGTTTGCTTTGCATTTTTCCAGATGCCCCCACATGAAAGATGCATTTTTGTGATTAAAGCGAACAGCACAAAGACCTTGCTGTGAAACAGAACAACTTCCTTTGTCTCCCAGGAGAGGATGAGATTTCAGTAGCCCGAGCTGAACTCTACACTTTCACAACACTGCTTTATTCGTGTGAAGTAATGTCAGGATATCCTTTGTTCTTGACTGCTGACTACAGATGTTGCGCCTGCCGTATTCATGGACCCACTTAGAAGTTTGTTGACTTTAACAACCATCATAATTATCATCTACAAAAAATCCTAACTCTTGCCTTTGAGTGTTTGTGTCAAAGGGTATGGGTGTGCTGTAGGTTAAATATAGTTGTGTAAACCACATGCTGAAGATTCGTGCGAAAAGGCAGACGCGGAGGAAGAGAGGCCAGTTTTTACACTGCTTCCTCATGCACGTACCCGGCAACGCAGTCTAAAGATCTACGTGCTTACCGGAGACTTTATCGTGTGTTTCCTGTGTTTGCGCATATTTGTGCCAGGTGGAGTCGTTAGATGTTTATATACTAAAATAAGTGTGTGTGTGTGTGTGTGTTCCACTGTCCTGTGATCCAGCATGAGCAGCTGTTTGAAAAAGATTTGGTCGTTTGCTTTCACGTGTTTCAGAGGACGCACGTGTTAACCTTCACCCTCCCCAGTTGGCGGCCGTGGTAGCACTGGGGAGAACTGGAAGGTGATTGGCAGATGACCACAGGGGTTTTCTTCGGGTAGTCCAGTTTCCGCCCCCAGTCTGAAGACATGCACTGTAGGCTGTTTTGCAGTTCCACATTGACCATAGTGTGTGACTGCGTGTGCGATGGGTTGGCACCCCGTCCAGGGTGTCCCCTGCCTTGTGCCCAGGCTCCAGACTCCACCACAAACCTGTCTAGGATTAGCAGTATGGAAAATAAATGATATTTTTTTAAACGGAAGCACTTTTAATTTAAAAAATAGTTAGGTAGCTATAATATAAGTTCAGTATAACTCAGCTAAAATACAATGTAAAGAACAAAACTGTTACTAGAAGACAGATCAGTAGATGGCATATACATACAGAGGGTGGGTTTGAAGTACAAATGTACAGCACAGCTATTTATCCACTAGATAATAACAACTTTGCAGCTGGTTAATGATATAAATTCCACAATTAATCAGATGACCATCACGCAGCTTCCTACCAAATTACAGAACAAATGTCAATATTTCAGGGAAAAAAAAAAAGCTGAAACCCCCATCAGTCCTAAATTTTCCTCTTAGTGTTCCTCAGAATATTGGACGCTTGTCAGTCTCAGGAGAGGGAGATGTCACCGATTGGTTACTTGCTCTCGCCTGCCATTGTATCGTTTGACTTCCTTTGTCCCTAAATTTGGGGGCGTTGACATTTAGTGTATCCGAGCTGGCGAGTGACATTTGAGTACAGTTTTGCAGCTCATTTTAAGCCAGCCCCCTCTTGACAAGGCGCTGCCATCAAATACTATCAGCAGCTCAGGAACCAACCATTAGCATTGTGGTGCAAAACCAAAGACGCTTCATAGGATCACTACGTCTTGTGTGTGGAAAATTGTGTGATCTGTTTACTCTGATAAATAAACTTATGCATTTCTCTCTCTCTGTAGATAAGGAGTCTCGGAGGGCGGTAGCACACGAGCATTTGGGGGAGGTGTTGCGCATCCTGCGGCAGGTGATCAGCACCTATCCTTTACTCAACACCGTGGAGACACTCACCGCTGCTGGCCGGCTCATCTCTCAGGTCAAAGGTCAGTGCTGCTGAAATACCAGAAAGCCTAAAAATCATGACTCGGTTATTTTTCCGTATCACCAGTATAGTGATTTCCACGGCTCTTATGTACGTTTCACTAAATTCTATTATAAAGCTGACGTAATTCGAATCTGGACCTCCAGCCTTTTCTAGGTAACTGTATTTCTGAAGTGTGTCAGCCCCAGACATGTTCTACCACAGCGATGTGATCGAGTGAAAGTAAGCAAGTGCAGGTAGATGGGTGGATGAAACTTCCTCTTTGTCATTCCTCTCATACATGCATCCTACACCATGGCAACGGTTGTCTTTTCATCCGACAGCTGTTTTTAGAGAGTACAAACCACAACTGTAACACTCTGGGTATTGATCTCCACCTTGTTCAGGAAGCACTTCTAACACACTCATTAAACACTCCTAGAAGCTTGTGGAAGGCCTCCAAAGCTTCAGGTTTATAAAGCGTTTAGGAAGGTATAAAGAGCCCTTATTGAGCTGTGGTGAAGATACCACGACTGAAATGTGTTCGGTTAAGCATGCAATACTTTTTACACAATCGACTCTATGCGTCTTTTTTATAAAAGCACTTTCGACCCCAGTGCTGAATTCTGGTGTCTCAAACCTGATCTAGAGGTTTCTAGAACATCGGCTCTGACAGGGACTCGGATAGAGTCTTTATAGTCATTTTTTTAATGTAGAAACATTTACTTTCATTATTTTGAAGGCATCTTTGCTCTACAGCATTCTACCTTTGCATAGTACTCTCTCTCTGTGTGTGTGTGTGTGTGTGTGTGTGTGTGTGTGTGTGTGTGTGTATATATATATATATATATATATATATATATATATATATATATATATATATATATATATATATATATATATATATATATGTGTATGTATGTATGTATGTATGTATGTATATGTTGTGTTTTATTCCTTATACACCACATCCCGCGCTTTCAATATGATCTCAGTGATGTCATCCAACCATAAATATTACAAATAAAACTAATGTAACACACTTAACCTGATATATTATTGAACACCTGCCTTGGCTTTTTAAAGATTTTTTTATTTCTTCACCACGTCTTTCTTGGATACTGATGATAAACAACAACATTTTCAGTTTCGATCATATTGAAAGTAGGCCTCAGCGTTCCCCTCCCACTGATTTAGTCGATTTGGTTCTGTGACTGTGGGAGGATAAAAAAGCATCAAGTGTCGTTTACTGATGGCATGTTTGTGTAGTCCTATTTCCACTCGCTATCTAGCTCCACCTGCCCAGACTATGAGCGTGAAGAGAAGCGCGTTCCCAGTTTATTAGGTGAAGCTACCTTGTAGCTACACTTGGCAGCCATTTTGTGATTGTTAACCCACCATATAAACACAAGTCCCTATTTTAATGACTTTTAACTTGAACTTTTTACGACTAGAGACTCGAATGTACTTGAAACTTCTGAGACTCAGCCTTTTTACTGAGTTTTGTAGGTAGGCTACGTTTATAACGGATTCCTTAACACTACAGAACCTCAGTCAGTATACGCTACTACTGCGTACCGCGGTTTACAAAGCACAGTGTGTGTGGCTCATGACCGCCACCATGTTACTGACACTTCCAAACTGACCAGGCTATAAAGTGGTAGCTAACGTAATGTAATAATGTATGGCGTGCTAGATATCTAGTGCAATAATACGCACTAAGGAAAGCGATATATGATCGTTATCGTCTTTCTAACGTAGTACATGATGTTTGCGACCTGGACTAAAAGTCAGTACGTCATTAGCTAACATTTCAGCTATGAGCTGCATCCCACGTTAAAAAGATATTATTCAGATATCAGATGATTGTTCCTCTTTTTAAACTGTACGTAGCAGCAGATGGGCTACAGTTGGTAACTGTGTGCTAACAAAATGGTTGGTGTACTTAATAATCTGGTAACAGAGTATATAATCAAAAAAGATGCAAATGATCCACCTTTAATCTAAAATACTTTCCATTGAGAAGCAAATCATTACTCGGGAAATCTGAGAGAAGCCCTTATTCCTGGTTTTGTCCAACCTGAGTGAATTCTTGCATGCATAAAGCTTGATTCCTAAATGGACCTTCTCACCGAATCGCCTGCTCTGAAGTGAAATTATCTTCTATTGTAAGGGAGGGGGCAAATACTTTTACCGTGACGGTAAAGCACTTCTTTTTTTTTTACTGGAATGTTACTGTTTGGTAGCAGTAGCTTTTGTTTGTTATATTGTCATACAACAAGCAGAAGTAAGTTTGAGATGGTTGACAAGCTTCACGGTATTGTCTCATACGCCATTCAACTTCACACACACACGGCACAGCATTGTTTCACTTGTCCTGTGTGCAGGCTTCAGTTACGAAGGCAGAAATGAGGCACAGAAGAAGGACTTTGAAAAAGCCATCGAGACCATCGCAGTCGCCTTCAGCAGCAAGTGAGTGCATTCGCGTCTGAGCTACATCATGTGCTCGTTTATTTCCATGTAAACACTTCCCTTTTTCAGATAGAGTCTGCATCGCAACGCTGGGTACGACCTGTCCCCGAGACCAACTTGAGTCAGCTGTCAACCATGTGCTTCCAAAAGTGTGCTTTCCTGATTGTAGGGGTTTATAATGAAACGGTTGAGCTGTTGAGGGGTTTGCTTGACTCAGGGTTGTGTAGGAGGATGTATTGTGTGTGACGGGGGTTGCTTTAGGAGTGTGTTAGTGCCAACTCACGGACAAATCTTTTATACCACTGTGCTGTTGAATTCTCAAATCTGATTGGTAAAGAGGTGTGGATTCATTTTCTATAAAAGCCGCTCTGTAATTCAGGGCACAAGTGTATATTTTAACGCACTTGTTTTAATACATTATCGTCTCTATGGTAACAATTCATTAACAGGGTCTCAGCATATAATCTAAGGCTAATAATATACAATTGTTGTGAGTGTGTTTTTATTGTTTTTATTTTTAAAATGTCTTGCTATTTATCTATATATTTGATCTATATAGCTATTTTAAGAGAGAAAAAAGACAGGATGGTGAAGGAACATCTGTTTATAGCTGTTATGACGTAAGTGATAACAGAAACTAACTTGTCTCGAGGTTGTTCCACAACATTAAATGTAACTATAAATACTTAAAAGTGCATGTTGTTGAATAAAAATAAATGTTAGTAGTAACAACTTGCTGTGGTGTTAGAGGAATATAAAAAAAACACATGGGGGCGTGCTGTTATAGGAAAATAATCCACTTCAGGGTGGTCTGCTTCAAAGATTTGTTGTTGATTTATTTTTGTATAACAGCACGACACTGAATATTTACTCCTTACTGAACTGATGGCACTTTGGTGTTTCCCTCAGACACCATCCTCATGTTTTACACCCTTAAAGTCACACACTTTGACTACAGTCAAACTGTAGATAAAGACAGGATCCAGTGTGGATAGCAAGCTTCCTCGATGCTTATGATGTACATTAACTCACCATGATTCAAAGAGTACGAGCTCTCTATCCATCTGTCTTTCCCTCTGCGTAGTGTATCTGAGCTGCTGATGGGTGAGGTGGACAGCAGTACCCTCCTGTCTGTGCCTCCCACTGAGAAGAGCAGGGTAAGAGAGTCTGTGTGTTTGTGTGTGTGTATACAGTCATGTGAAAAAATAAATGCTTTTTTGACATATTTGGACAAGCAAACATTGGATCCTCTTTGAAACGGCGCCTATTAATAAAGTTGATATACTTTAACAAAACCACAACTAGAATTAGTTTTTTTCAATAATTTATTCGACAGAAATATCAATAGATGTGGTATTCTTCTGTGGAAAAAGTAAGTATACCCTTGGCTTCAGAAGCTAGTATTGCCCTCTTTAGCAGAAATAACATCTTATCAGTGTTTTGCATAATTGTCCACCAGGCTTGCTGGAATTTTTTACCACTCTTCCATGCAATATTCTTTCAGCTGCAAGATGTTTGAGGGGATTTCCTGCATGTGCTTGCCGTTTTCAAATCCCCCCACAACATTTAAATGGGAGTCAAATCCGGGCTTTGACTAGGCCTTTCCGTTTGTTCTTTTAGAGACCTTCCTACGTGGATTTGCTAGTGTGTTTAGGATCATTAACCTGTTGAAAAGTCCACTTTCGGTTCAAATTTCGGACAGATGGCTTCACGTTATCTTCAAGCACTTTTTGATATGATGCAGAATTTATAGTTGAATCAATGAATGCAAGCTGTTCAGTCCCTGAGGCAGCAAAGCAACCCCAAACCACAACATTTCCACTACCATGCTTCACAGTTGGTATGAGGTGCTTCTCCTGAAAAGCTCTCTTTGGTCTGCACTAAACATGTCTGCTGTTACTGCGGCCAAACAACTCTGTTTGATTTGTCTGTCTAGAGCACATTATTCCAAAAGGGCTGGTCTTTGCCTATATGCTCATTGGCAAAGTGTAGTCTTGCAAAGGCTTTTTCCTGCCACGCCTCCCATGCAGGTCAAATTTGTGCAATCTCTTTCTGATTGTGGAAGCATGCACTTTTACACCAGCAGTTGCAAGACTTACTAGCAGATCATATGATGAAATTTTGGGGTTCTTGGAGACGTCTTTTGTGCATCAGATGGTCTGATCTTGAGCTGAATTTGCGGGGACGGGCAGTCCTGGACTGATTGGCAGTCTTTGAAATCTGTGCCATTTGTAGATTATTTTCCTTACAGTGGAACAGTGTATTTCAAATCATTTGAAGACCTTTTTAAATCCCTTGCCAGACTCATAGGCCGCCACAATCTTTTTCTGAAGGCCTTGCGGAACTCTTTAAATCTTGGCATGATGCCACCACACACAGGGAACACCAGACACTAGATATGAGAGGGTTATAAATAAGACCAATTCCACCTGCACTCCCTGAGTAGGTTCTAATCACAGACACCCAATCTTCAACACCTAATTCAAATTTTATGGATTTGAAGGTGTGATAAATAGGGTGTAGGGTAGAGGTGTACTTACCTTTTCCATATGACTGATCTTTTTTTTGTTAATTTAAATTGTGAAAATTACTACAAAATGTCAATTTTATGTGTCATTTTGTCAGAGTGTATCAACTTTATTAATAGGTGCTGTTTCAGAGAGGATCAAATGTTTGCTTTCCCAAATTTGTCAAAAAAGCCAACAATTTCCTTGGGGTGTACTTATTTTTTCACATGACTGTGTGTGTGTGTGTGTGTGTGTGTGTGTGTGTGTGTGTGTGTGTGTATATGTGTGTGTGGGACCAGTGGCACATAGCCGGCTTTGTTGAATTATTTAGGGAGATTTCCACTACACATTCACAAACGAGAGCCTGCCCAATCAAGAGTCAACAGAAATTCTTCCAACTGAAATATTCTAGTGATGACAGTAAAAGTGGCTGCATCATCGTTACAGGACACAGGGACACAGTGACACAGCGATGTTCCTGACATAAAGTGGTACTGATGGAGGGTTTTGAAATTTTATCAGCAGTAACAACATGTAAAATTATACCATGACAAAATTCATTTGGACTAGTTGTTGATAAAATGTGACAAAATCTATCTTTTTGTCTGTCTGTCTATCTATATATCTGTCTGTTTCTCTATCTGTCTGTTTCTTTGTCTATTTGTCTATCTTTCTCTGTCTATTTCTTGTCTATCTGTCTGCTTATCCGTCTCTGTCTGTCCCTCTATCTGTCTGTTTGTCTGTCTACCTATATATCTGTCTGTCTATCTGTTTCTCTATATGTCTGTCTATCTGTCCGTCTGTCTGTCTATCTATTTATCTATCTGTCTGCTTATCCGTCTCTGTCTGTCCCTCTATCTATCTGTTTGTCTGTCTCTGTCTGTTTCTCTATGTCTGTCTGTCTGTCTATCTATCTATTTATCTATCTGTCTGTCTGTCCACCTATATGTCTGTCTGTCTGTCTATCTGTTTCTCTATATGTCTTTCTATCTATTTATCTGTCTGTCTATCTGTCTATCTAGACATGCACTTCTTGTTCACTAATAACAAGAAGCCGTCTGTTTCCACAAACAGATAAGCTAAGTGCATAATCATAATCCCGAACTGTGTGTTGATGGCCAACAAAAATAAAGAGTAACTCTGGAGGAAGGGATGAGAGACGGACAGACAATCTGTGTTCTCCTTCAACCACAGAGGTGTAACACACCCATGACCAACCATTTCCTAACTGTTTGTGTGTACAAAGGGAAAGAGAGAGCAAGGCGGATGCTGTTTGTGTGTGTGTGTGTGTGTGTGTGTGTGTGTGTGTGCGTGCGTTTCTGTCTGTCTGTTTGTTGCTTCCTGTTCTAGGTTTTTGTCATAGCTTCCTCTTCTCACTCTCTTGAGCAGACAGTCTCCAGTTCATATTTACACTACCTCTTACTATTTAATTCTGTATTCAGCTTCAGGAGGAAAAGCCTTCTGTCACTGCCCTCTGTCCCGAGTTAAAATTCTGCTCAGATTCCCAGTAGTTGCAGGACTGAAATTGAACTTGAAGAAACCGAAAAGGTCGTGGAGGTCAACCGAGCCACACTGTAAACCTGACGTTCATTCTAATGTTCCCCACAAGACACGCTCACATGACTGCAGATAACCGCTCGTTTAACTAGAGAAGTGCCGGTTTCCTCTTTCCTTATAGTTCTGGCAAACGCCGGAGCTATACTTAGCATGTGTGTTATCATCAGTTCCCTCTAAAAAAAAAAAAAGTCAAGATATTTGTGTAGATAATAAAGGGTATTTAAAGAATATGAGCTGCAGAAATCTTCTCCAGTGGAAAAAATGATTGGTGTTATGACGGCTTACTAGCAAACATTAGAGGTATACAAAATGGACAAAAACAACAGTTTTTGTGTGTATGCTAATTCTATCTCCGAGATCCTCTGCAAACTCTGAATGCTTTCAGAACCCAGTAGAGTGATTTTCTTTTGTATATTCCTGGCTTCTGTAATATAATTTTTTAAACAGTGAAATATAACCAGGTTTTTTGTTTTTTTTTTAACCAATTTTGTTGCCTGGTATTTTTCTATCCAGTTTCAGTGAGCCTGTAGCCACAGATTCCTGTTCTTAGCTGGCAGGAGCGAAACCCCATGTGGTCTTCTGCTCTTGTAGCCTATGCACCTCAAGGTTCTATGTGTTGTGCGTTCTGAGATGCTTTTCTGCTCACCGCGGTTTTAAAGAGCGGTTCTTTTCAGTTACTGAAGATGTCCTGTCCGCTGAAGTCAGTCTGGCCGTTCTCCTCTGACCTCTCTCATCAACGAGGCATCACACCGACAGAACTGCTGCTCACAGGATGGTGTTTTTTTTTTGGTTTTCCGTGCCATTCTGTGTAAGCACTTCCTCAATAACTCAAAAATAATTTAGCTTATGATTAATAATTAACTTGAGCCTAATGAAAGTTTAGGGCTCCAATAAATGGATGGAGATCACTGGGGACGTTTGAGTAATAAGCCTGATATTTCAATAGTTCGGTTCAATAGTGAGATTCGTGCGGGAGGGCTTAGTGGTTAGCATGTTTGCCTCGAAACCTCCAGGGTTTGGGGTTCAAATCCCACATTCACCCTGTGTGCACAGAGTCTTCATGTTCTCCCCGTGCTTCAGGGGTTTCCTCCAGGTACTCCGGCTTCTTCCCCCAGTCCAAAGACATGTAGGCTGATTGCCATTTCCAAATTGCCCGTAGCGTGTGAATGTGTTATACGCCTGGCGCCCCGTCCAGGGTATCCCCGGCCTTGCGCCCCCGAGTTCCCCACGACCCTGCGTAGGGTATGCGTTACAGAAAATGGATGGAGTTAAAGGGATCCCTGTCTTCAAAAAGTTTGAGAAACCCTGCCCAACATTGTGGTAATGATAAACAAACAATATATTGTGAAGCTCCACTATAATGATTTATGTGTGTTCTGTGTGTGGGTGAACAGTCTATGGAGAACCTGTCCGGACTACCCATGGGACAGGGTGTGGAGGGAGGGAGCCGACGCAACCATGAGGACTGTAGTGAGTATCTGATCGACTCTCTCTCTCTGTCTCTCCGTCTCTCTCTCTGCAGCCTGGCTGTTTTCCTCAATACTACCACCGTATCTTTATCATTGTGTGTGTTTGTGTGTGTGTGTCTCAGTGATGAGCCCGGAGCAGGTGGACATCCTCCTGCAGCACAGTGAAGGAGGAGTGGAGTCAGCTTTGGGCTACGCAAAGGCCATCGCCAAGTACATGAAAGACATCATAAGCTACGTGGACAAGCGCATTGTGCTCGGTAACTGAAAATGTAGACACTTTATTCTTTCACTCTATTTTGATCTCTCTGCTTGGAGCTGACGTGAAGCACGCAGACAGGAATTGAAATAAACTAGTATCATAAACAGGTCTGTAACATGTAACATGTTTTGAACTTTGTCTGGATGTTAGAGATGGAGTTCGCTAAAGGTATTCAGAGGCTGTATCAGTCAAGCAAGCAGAGCTTCACACAGGTAGAGAACGTGTGTGTGTGTGTGTGTTTAAAGCTATTTAATATGTAAGATTGGTTATATTACATTGCAGTTTATATTATTACTGCTCTCTCTCTCTCTCTTTTTTCTCCTCTATCTCTCTCTCTCAGATCCCTATGCCTTTGCTGTCGATCTATTCTCTGGCTCTGGAGCAGGACTTGGAGCAGAGTACGGGTGTGCAGCAGTCCATAAACTCTGTGCTCACACACTCTTTTCTACAGGTAACAGTCACTAAAAAGGGGTGTCCCAAATGTCTCCATACATGCATACAGTAGGGGACTATATATTCCAGCACCACGTCGGTAAATAAAAGCATGTAGACTGTAAATAATGCTGAAATTAACCTACGGTTCTCATTTTCTTCTCTGCCCCTAAACCACTTCAGCCTCTGATGCAGCGTAAACAGGAACATGAGAAGAAGCGTCGAGAGATTAAAGAGCAGTGGCAGAGGGCCAAGAGGAAACTGGTATGCAGACTCAGTCACACATATATATCCTCTGCCTGTTGGAATACTAAGCTTCAAAAAAGTTTATTCACACATAAATACATTTAATAATACATGTGTAGTATCGGATGGTTTTACACAAGCACAGTGAGATTAGCTCGGCATCTCCCTGAACATGTTGTGTAAAAAAAAAAAGTGCAGTTATGTTTATATAAACGCGTGACACCATGCGTGCTTGTCCGGTACACGTACAGGGAGACGCCGAGAACAACCTGCGTAAAGCGCGCCAGCTGTACCTGACCCGCTGCGAGGAATACGAAAAGGCACGGAACGTGGCCAATAAGGTGGAGGAAGAACACTGCGGAACAGGAAGCGGCTCCACCCACAAGACTCTGGACAGGAAGAGACGACACGAAGAGGAGGCCCGCAACAAGGTCAGTTCCTGTTCCAGGCAGGAAATGACTCAAAAAACCCACAGACTCAAAACTTGAAGAACAAATTGTGACTTGTCTACAGTACACCTCACCTAATCTGAGTCGGCGTTGGCAAACGATGCAAAAGTGTTGCAACAGTAAATCATGATGTAAAGTCTTGGCATGCACTGAGCAGTTCCACCCACATGAATACTGTGTAGAGTCATGCATGGTGTGTGATGCTGGTAGGAATGAGTACATCGACCCCTGCGAAAGTAAAATAAGAAAATAAGGTCTGCTCGTGTTCAGCTTCTGTGGTCCTTAGTTGGCAAGCAGAGCATTCAAGCGCACATCTTTAAACTCTCAGCTTATTATTCAGTAACTTAGAGCAAGAATAATAGGAAGAGTACGTAGTTACAGGAGTGAGAATCGTTAGCCTAGACATGTCAACGGGTGTTTATGCAAGGGTTACATGACACAAATATTTATAACCACAAGTTTTCATCAAGATTCAGGCTAGTAGTAGTAAGTCAGTGTATATAAAACCATTTAGTTTTTTAATCTGACTCTGTACACGTTAACAGCTTCTAAATCTGAACAGATCTCATCAACAGTACAGGACGTAAGTAAGGAAAAATGTCAGATATACTTCAAAGGTAGACATTATAATAAATATATAATAAACACTACAGGCCACGCTATTAGCACCACTGTAGAAACGATAATCAGTGCTGCTGTTATAGAAAATAAATCTGACCACTCAGAATCAGCGCTGTGGTATAAATTTGTATATCATATTTCTGTGTTTACACGTGTGCTTCCCAGGCCGAGGAGGCTGAGGCCACATACCGCACATGCATTGCTGATGCCACCACTCAGCAGCAGGAGCTGGAAGACGTGAAGGTGAACGTGCTGAAACAGATCCAGGACGTCATCAGACAGAGTGACCAGATACTGCGCGCAGTGAGTTTTCATCCTACAGACACACGCACGCTTCCTTTTGGGCTTCTCATCCAAAAAGCCCCACGCTACGCTAGCAGCAATGTGTTATTAAGTAGTCGAGTAGATGTTATGAAGTATTTTCTCCACAGGTAAGGAACTGTCAGTTCCTTTTTTGGATTTTCGAGAGATGATTTCCGACAGACCACATAAATCTTAAATTTAATAACAAACAGAAACACTATTGTATTCTGGTATATACCTTTACAAAAGGAAAATACAAGTGGTGTGTGTGTGTGAGAAACAGTCCTTCACATAATAAAAATGTTGTAATTGCCGTATGAAACAACTAGAACCCGAATTCTGTATGGTGTGGTTAGATGAAGCACATAAACCCAGCATGGTATTCATTACGTGCAATCCAAGTACGACTGTTAAAGTTCCATGTGGGGGACAGATGGTAACACAATGGTGTGATCCATAATTGTAAGACAAGAAAAAAACAAGCATTGGTGAAAACCAGGAAACTTGAAACTACGAAACAAGGCACAAGAGATAACCAGACTAATGAAGGTGAGACACAGAACAGGTGAACACAGTCAGGTAACACACCTCACCACAGGGGCAGAGACAGGACAGGAACAAAAACACGTGACGTAAACCCAAACTAAAACAACATGAAAGCAGCGCTGGTCAGGCTGGGATCCCTGACGTGGGCTGAGAAGGGCTATTGTTAACAAATTTAGAATTATGTAAGATTAAAAATGTATCTAGAGTAATGTTACTTAATAATAAACATCATATTTCATCATTTTGTGAAGGAATACAGTATGTGGCTTATTTTCCCATGGATTAAGCTCAAGCCTAGAGTAAAAATGACTTTGAGTGCTGAATCAACCCTGACACTGTGTTTTTAGTACAAGACCAGGCTTGATCGGTGTCTGATAAACCGGCCTCTGTTAATTAGATGAATCACTCGATGTCTAGATGAGTTTGAAACGTCTCTAATTGTGAGCCTCTGGTCGTCTCTCCCTTTTCTCCCCCCATCATCAGTGCACCATATCGTACTACCAGATCCTGCACATGCAGACGGCGGCGTTGCCCGTGCATTACCAGACACTGTGCGAGAGCTGTAAGCTTTACGATCCTGGCCAGCAGTATGCTGCACACGTCAAAAACCTGCAGCTCAGCACGGAGCGGGTCACAGTGTTCCAGTTCGAGCCGTACTCCGCCTCAGGCACACAGTGAGTTACTCCTTCATCAAAGAGTCCCTTATTACAGGGTGCTTCAGTGTGCAAGGTGTGGCTGGCTGCGATGATCTTCACCCCTGTCATTTATATGACAGATTAATGTCCAGATTGTACTGTGGAGGATACCGACATATCTCTATATATTGTTTTACTTGAATTGTGGCTTCATCTGTTTAAGCAAATATAATTGAATGTTAACATAAATATGGAGTAATTAATAAAAGATTCAAAGAAAAAGAAAGAGGGGAAAAATTTCCACAGAAATGTCCTTAGACAGAAGGTGGAGTAAAACACAACGGGGCATTCTGTTATAGGAAATGATCAACAAGGGGTGGTGTGATGCATCCCGACATGAATCAGAGTTATTGTTACCACCCTGCAGTTAATTAATTTCCTATAACAACAAGTCACAACAATGATCACATTCAGAAAGTTTCATAAGAGCAACAGATCTGTAATACTGTGTTAATGTTTTACTCTGCGTAGTCCTGTTCGCACCCGTCATGATAGCATCACTGACGACCAGCAGCACAGCAACACGGAGACCCCACACACCAACGAGCTGGTGGTGTCTGCAGAAGGGGGCGTGGTCAAGACCAGAAGAGGTCTTTTTTTTTTTTTTTTTTTTTTTTTTTTTTTTTTTTGAGAATTAAATGAACAATACAGAAAAATAATGCATTTTGCATGAATCAAAGGATTGCAGTATGTCACAGAATTCACCATGATGCTTTTCTCAGTTTCTGTTTTGTTCTGGTTGTTGTTTTTTTTTGCAGATCGAGCTCAACAGGCCCATAAGTCCTGGCCCTCGATGATGAGTGACACAGACAGTGTAGGAGGAGGAAGTGGACTGGGTTCTCCTACCACCAGCTCAGGTGCAAGCCACAATACTAACCACACACCCTGAATCGGGCACAGTTCACACCGGGGACAGTCTCAACAGATAGAAGACGATACTACGTAAGAGACGTGCACTACATACATGTTTAAGATCTAATGCAGTGAATGCTTTTACAGGAGATGTCTCAAAGGCTCCAAGACCGGTATCAGCTGGAACCTTGTCTTCCAACGAGGACATCGAGGAGAATGATGGCAATGTGACATCTTTTGAACAAAGTGAGCACGTAACACTCTGTCTGCATATGGTTTTTAAATTTGTGGGCATATGTTTATAATGTATACGGTTTTCACTATTTGCACACCTGTTTTCACTATTTGAATAATTAGACTAATTAAATGAAGGAACATGCTGGCCTTTTTTTTTTTTTTTTTTGCTAAACAAAATTGGTGTTCTAATACCGTAGGCAAAAATTTCAAAATGTTGAGATTAACTAAGAATGCAGACGTGCCAACCCTTATACATTTTGCGTTGGAACTCCACAATTTAACTTTGCGGTACACTGCTATGAGTTTATCACTCAAAATATGCAAAGTCTTCTACTTTTCCCACGAAAAATGGGAGATGAGGCAATTGAGATGTGAATGATTGACCGTTGAGTAAGTGTTTGGAACTCCCTGATGTTACCTGAGCCCCTGGTAGCTCCTCCCCCTTTCTACCCATTTAGTCCCCATTAAATCAAAATGGAAATTTTGTGGTGTTTAGTCCGAACACGTTCGCCTTAAGGCTATCTATAAGTTGGTGTGCTCCGAAACAATGACAAAATTCGCAGTCAGAAGATATATACAATGGAAGATATGTACAGTGTCTCTCTACCACCGATACAGATCACCAGTTTTGATGATGTCGTTCTGCACTTCAGTTTCTCCTCAGCTTTTCTGTCCAATCAAATGCTCTCTAGAATCTGGTGTCCCGCCCACAGCATTATAAAAAAATCCACGGTACTAACTGTCAAGTACGGCATAGCCCGGGCTGGGAGGTAAGCTAAACACTATCACTGTATTTCAAAAGGGGGAGGAGCCATTCGATGTGTCCCGCCCTGACTTCCTGTCACAGTGGAAATTGTCAACACACTGAATAACGCCGTGCGTTTGAAAGCACTTCTTCATAAGGACTTTAATGATAGCAATCTCTCATCTCCTCTTGATTTTCCCACTCAAACGATGCACCGACATCAGTTAACGATATTTATTAGGGATGCTTAATAAGACAATGAAATAGGAAGTGGAAAATAACAGTTGACTCCAATGAAAGATTTTTCCATTATAAATGAGTTTAAACTCGGATGTAATGGAAGCTTACTGGAAATTGTTGAAATCTGTCAAACGTTTACACTCGAACAGTAAGTCTTTCCTAAGGTGTTCTTATATAGTTTTATTCAACCTTCCAACACTGGGGCAATACAATAAAAACAACTCAATTTACTTTACTTTCCCAAACGTTTCGTGAAAGCCGAGACCAGGGCGTTTCTGAGATTCATTTATTATGTGTCTGCTAGTTTGGTAACACCAATCGCAAATTCATCACCCTACCCCGTTATAATAATACACCCTGGTAATCGCTCACATGCTACAGATCTGGTAGATAAAGGTTATATTGAGGAAAATGCTTGAGTATTCTGTTTCTGTTTACATAACTGACATTAAATATGGTATGAATAAGCTATAAAAGTGCATATTAACGAGTCGTCATCACAGTTGTTTAAAGTAGTACATTATAATTACATATTAATACCATCAGTTTGATCTGTATCGTGTCAGGTATGAATGGGATTGAACCAGAGATGACTGTGTCCACCGGGCCGTTTCGAAACGTGGGTCTATCCAGAGCTGCCAAGACACACCGTCTACGGAAACTCCGCACGCCGTCCAAGTGCCGCGAATGTGACAGCTATGTGTACTTTCAGGGAGCAGAGTGTGAGGAGGTGAGCTAAGATTAAATCCAAGAACTCTACCTAAAGCAGCCTAAAACGTATTAATACTCTGTCTCTTGTTTAACATTAAAAGGAGTATCGTTTGCACTTTGGCTCTTTTTTTTTATTTTTTTATTTTTTATAAATAGCTGTACGCTCTCCTAAAAAAGTACACAAAAGGAAATTCCCATGTTTATGTAGTGTTTAATGGTGTGTTGTAGTGTTTTCTGGCCTGCCATAAGAAGTGTCTGGAGTCCCTGGCTATCCAGTGTGGCCACAAAAAGCTGCAGGGTCGACTACAGCTGTTCGGCCGAGATTTCTCCCAGGTGCTGCAGGGCGACTCGGAGGGAGTACCCTTCATCATCAAGAAGTGCATCCAGGAGATCGAGAGGAGAGCGCTCAGGATGAAGGTAAAGGAAGAAGTGGGTGTTTAAAATGGGTTGCGGATCTGATAAGGCATACAGGTGGGGTTTTTTTTTTTTTTTTTTGTTTTTTTTTTGGTTTTTTTTTTCTTCTCTTTACTGAAAACTCAGTATTAATATCAGGGTTGCCAAGTGTGTTGGAAATCCTGAAAGCTTTAACCTAGTTTTCTAGTCCTGGAAAAACATTTACATTTATTCATTTAGCAGACGCTTTTATCCAAAGTGACTTACAAATGAGAAAATACAAGCAGAGAACAGTACAAGTAGTGCTACCTTACAAGATCCATTAATTGAGTTCCAGAAGAAGCAAAGTGTGCAGAGTAGAGGTGTAAGTGCCAGAGTAAATGTTTTTATTTATTTTTTTATGGGTTGGTTAGGTGTTCACGGAAGAGGTGTGTCTTTAGCTGTTTTTTGAAGATGGTGAGAGATTCTGCGGTCCAGAAAAACACCTGAGAAATTAGATAAAACCTCAAGGTCTTGGAAAATGTAAATTTGGGCTATTAAGCTGTGGTGAGAAAATACAATAAAAGAAGCGAATATATGGTACTATACTGTATGTAGCTGTACCGATGCTTCATTTGAGCATCCATTCACAGGCCTGCCTGTTGTTTGGATGTTGTGGTCAAATAAAAGTGATATTAAATCACTTGGTAGAGGGGGAGTGTGTGAATGCAGGTCTTCTCGCAGCATGTACATTTATCAAGAAAATATTTGTCACTGATGAATAAGACTTGGTATTCACCCATTGTTTAACAGTGTTAGCATGTCTTTTTTTTAATGCTAGTTCACTGCATGTAATTTGTGCAAGTTGTGAACAAATTGTGAGTCATCCTAAGATCACGAGCAACAGAAATGGTTCCCTAAAGCCACTGGGAACCCTGAGTGTTGTGTTTATATCCAATAAACATTTTGTTAAGTAATTCTAAAGAACAATATAGTAATGCTATCATTGTTATTATTGGCTCAACAACAGAGTTGATTGGGTGTGTGTGTGTGTGTGTGTGTGTGTGTGTGTGTGTGTGTGTGTGTGTGCTCTTTTAGGGAATATACCGTGTAAATGGAGTGAAGACACGTGTGGAGAAGCTGTGTCAGGCGTTTGAGAACGGCAAAGAGCTGGTGGAACTTTCTCAAGCGTCTCCACACGATATCAGCAACGTACTCAAACTCTACCTGCGACAGGTGTTTCATCCGACATTAAAGCTGCTTCTGCTGCTGTAGATGATTCTGATGCACACTTCCATGTAGTGCAGTGCAATAGGGTTTATTGGCTTACGTATCTTATCTCTTGGGGGGGGGCCCTAAAACAGAGGGTTTACCTTTCAGAAAAGTAAGCTAGAACATTTCACCATCCCAAGAACCCTTGAGGAATCTTTTTCCCCCCTAAAAGTACAGAATAGTTGCAGAAAAGGGTCATGACCCCTGATCTATTTTTTTTCTGCTTTAACCCTGATTGAGGTTATATTCACTTGTGAATTCCTTCTTAAAATAGTGATTAAATATGATTACAAAATTCTAATCGTTCATTTGTGTTACATGAAACAATAGACGAGTCACTTGCTAGTGAGATTGAGTTATTGGTGAAGTGTTTATACAGACTTATTCATGTTTATAGTTTATTTTTGTCACTGTAAGATTAGATATAACATCAAATAAAAAACACGAAAGACTGCCTTGGAATCTTTGACTTAACATCATCTTTATTCCCTCTTCAGCTGCCTGAGCCCATTATGCCGTTCCGCATGTATAACGAGCTAATGGGGCTGGCGAAGGAGAGTCTGCACGCCGAGGGCCCAGACAGAGGAGACAGTGCGAAAGGTCCTGAGCTGCTGGATCAGGGAGCGGAGACCGACCCCAAGGTGCTCAACCTGGTAGAGAAACTCCGAGAACTGCTGAAAGATCTCCCACCAGGCAACACCGCCACACTGAAATACATCGTACGACACCTGTGCAGGTGAATGGGGCAAAATCTGGTCTGTTGAACGAATCTTGGAGCATTGTACGACGGATATTATACATACTGCCAGTATTGTATTTATTGTACACTCCAGTCTCCATATGCTACTCTGTATGCTACACAGTTTATAGCTGTCTTTGTTTAAAATAGCACATTTTCCCACTTTCCCCACATAGTAGTTTATTAGACAATATGCACTGGTGTCCAAATTTTGCTTCTCTCTCGTCCTCTCTCTCTCTCTCTCTCTCTCTCTCTCAGAGTGGCTGAGTTAGAGGACGATAACAAGATGAGCTTCAGTAATCTGGGCATTGTGTTTGGACCGACCCTGATGAGACCCAAACCCACAGGCGCCACCATTTCCCTCTCCTCCCTGGTGGACTACCCTCACCAGGCCCGCATCGTGGAGGCCCTCCTTGTCTTCAAAGATCACATCTTCATCCCTTCAGACTCTCGGCCCACATCCTCAACCTCCCTGATCTTCACCATCCAGAGCCAGGTAAGAGCAGAGCACTGGAGTCATAGATATGAAAAGCACGCAGTACCGAGTGTGTTGTACATTTTACAGGGTGTGACATGGTCAAAAAAAGCATCGTGGACAGCGTCGATCTGAGTACAAGTCAGTACGGGTTTGTGGATCCAGGATATCTCGCCAGGCAGCAGGAGCACATGAACAGATCGGAATAACAGATTGTTAGGAATGATGGCAGCTTACAATACCTCACATAGGATGTAGACAGTAATCAAAGTCAAGTCGGGATTCTGGCATATCTCGCCAGGGCTGGGTCTTGGTAGAAAGAATATCGGCAGCTTCCTAGCATGGCTTCTAGGGGTACTGTTTTACAGTCTAATTCGTCATAGCAAAAAA